>NC_133394.1:138062196-138363487 GCF_047511655.1 Castor canadensis
TCACAAGGGAGGGAGAGAGAGAGAGATACAGAGAGAGAGAGAGAGAGAGAGAGAGAGAGAGAGAGAGAGAGAGAGAGGATGGAAGGAGAGGGGATGGAGCTGGAGCACAGGTGCACAGGTGGAGAGCTTTGACTTTTGATGGCAGCAGTAAAGTTTCCTCTTCACAGAGTTACTAGGAAAGATGGTGGATTATAGGTATAAAGGCAGCTGGATGGCAGCAAGGGTGCAAGTGGCATGGAGAGGCAGTGTCTGCCTATTGCGTTTGTGTTCTCAGTCACACAGGAAGGGGAAGGAAGAAGTGCAGAGGAGGTATAGGAAAAGTGGAGTGGGCCTTGGAAGAAGTGAACATGCTGGGGATTGCAGAGAAGCCAAGAGGGTGAGGTTGTGTCCATTTTTTGCCCTGCCATGTGGTTCCCATTCAAAGGGAGATGGCCAGCACATTTGTTTTCTCCAGCTGCAGATAGCTTAGAGATACTAAGCCAGATGTAGCAGGTTGCTTCTTTACTAGGTGAGTGCAGCCAGGGAGAGAAGAGCAAAGTGATTTTAATGAGTAGACTAGCAACTTGCTCTGGCCTGAATTCTAGGAGGGGAGCCTTGCATCAGGAGTCAAGAGTAAGGTTGTTATCTTGGAATTAAAGGTCTTACATACCTCTGTCACCTCATTTCTCAATACTTGGCTGAGGTATTTTCTGTTTCCATGGTTGTTTGTGAGGCTCTTTCTATTAAGTTGTTGGCACTGCGCTGAGTGCTAGGGGTTCAGGATCAAATAAGCAGACATGATGCTTTCCTTCATGTGTCAGTCTCAGCATGGATTCTCTGCCTAGCCAAAGCTGCTCTTTGGTCCCTGAGCAGAGTGTGTACTTGGCCTTTTGTATTCCTTAGCTAGAATTGTCAGCCTTGTCTTGGAATCTGTGCTCTTGTAAATTCTGGATCCTTCACAATCCAGCTCAGTAGTTAAGAATTCATCACTCACTGACCTCCTGTTTTGGTCCCTCTGTTCTCTGAACTTAAGTAACGCTTCATCTCTGAGTTCTTGTAGTACCTTCCTCCTCACCCCCCCAAATGCTAGGGATTGAACCCAAGGCCTCATTCATCCTAAGCATGCATTCTACCACTGAGCTTTGTCCCCATACTTCTTGTGTCGCTTTCCTTGATACTGGATGTTGCTCTCCTAATGCATGTACCCTTGAAGAGGACTTTGAGACCTGTCTTAGCACATCACCTATCACAAAGATACACGAGGAGATTATGGGAAAATCAGGTTGAGTGGGAGATGGAAGAGGGATGTGATTTCAGATTTTTACCCTATTATAGCAAGTGAGAACCTTTGTTTATTTAATTTGGTTATGGCTTTTCATAGCTGTGGGATTCCCATCCAGGAATGGATGCATTATTAGATCTATCTGCAGTTATATTTGACCTACCTGATTTTATAAAGTGGTCTAAATTCCTATCAGTAATGCTGCTCAGAAATATTGCTGAATTTGAGGCAAACTTAGGCATTTGGTTAGAATGAAACTCTTTAAGGTTTTCTGTGATGACAAGGTTTTTGCATGACCCAGCGTCTGGATCCTGTTGCTTCTTGCCTGTTTGGAGTCCTCCTGCACTGGAAGTATAGGACAGAAGGTGGTGGGTTTGGCAATATGCCAAGTCCAACATAAAGACACACAGGAACATTTGGAGGGGTTTGCTCAATGCTGGTCCAGCTTCTGTTCCCAGGAGCCTATAAAGATGTTTTTTAAATAAAACCAGAAAAAAAGATAGAAGTAAAAACTCCTGGAAGTAACTTAGAAAATGACACAGGATGATTTCTTATAAGAATATTCAGTGACTTTATTATTTAGCTGCTTCTTGGAAAGCAGTTTTCTGTATTGGTTTGACCCTGTGGGGGAAGCTTAAGTCTAAAGAACATAACTAATTCATTATGGTAACATTTTCAGACAAAAGTTAGGATACAGAGTTCTTTAAGTCTTAGTAGATTGATAATTTCAGTTTTTGCAGTATTAAGCAGAAAATGAAGCTTTTTTGTTTGTTTTGGAAAATGAGTATTTTTCCTTTGTACAGATCACGTATTTTAATTTTTCTTTTCTCCTCTTCCACTCTTTTTTCTGTTTATTTTGTATCTTTCTATTCTTAACAAGATGTATACATATAAGTGTATATTTTCTACTTATTTTCACAAACTAAACATGCCCACATAATGAACACTTAGATCAGGAAGCAGCCTACTACCAATCTCTTGGAAGCACTCACATCGCTTGGCGTTGACATCTATGTGAATGTGTGATTGTGTCTTATACACAAGTGATACCAAGATGAGTATGGCTGGAATTTCAGACATAATGAGTTTTCATGCTCAGATGTTGCTTCAGTTATGAAACTCATTTCTATACATTCCAGAATTGTTATCTCACTATATTTTTTAAGTAGCACTGATTATTCACAGACAGAGGTGCACACAAGATGTATCTCATGAGTGGTATAGACAAAAGGTACTGTTAGACATTGTGGGAGAGAAAGTGGGTCATTTTAGAAATGCTTTAGCTGGAGGTGGAGTTAGAGCTGGGATGCTTGCTGGGGATAGAGGGCTAGGACAGAAAACTGGGCTTGAGTTAAGAAAAGAAAAAAAGAGGGTGGTCGTGGTGGTAAGCATGTCTTGCACATGGCATTTTCTGGGGACAGGAGTAATGAGTACATGTACAGTCACCGTTTAAATGTGATAGGCAAATCGGGGCCAGATTCTTGGATGTCAACGAAGAATTCATAGTGAACTAACACTCTATACCATCTCTGTGTTAGGCACAGCACTCAGCACTTTTATATTCATTTTGAGTTTCCATTCAAGACAGTTGGGGCTGTGGGGCAGAGGTCAGTGACGTGGAAGACGAGCAGTCTGAGGGAGGATGCAGAGACAAAAAGACAGGAAAAGCAGTGTAAGTACTGTTACTGATCAAGTATAACATGACACAATGGATCCTAAAACTTGTATATTCAGCTTCTTGAAGACCTAGCCCTAGAGGATGAGACTTTGCATTTTCTTGGTTTTTCTGCCTATGATCTAATGTGTTAAGAGTTTACAAAAATGTGAGTATTATGGGGAAGATGCTTAATAATGACTTACTATATATGTATGGTATATATATATGTATATAGAGTAGGTCATTATATGTTTATATATAGTAGGCCTTTATATATAATATATGTAATTGTATATAACATAATTACATTACATATATAAAAATATATTTATATAGAGAGCGAATGCTCCATACGAGGACTCCTCATTCTGCTCCTCTGCCCACTTGACTTTAGTTAATTTGGGGAAAACCACTTAATAAGTTATTTTGTATTATCTGTACATGACCAGTTGTCTGGGAATCATGTCACTGACTGAAGACTGAGACTGTATTCTTTTTTTTGAGGTTTTTTTTTTTTTTTTTCTACTTTTGGTAGGTTTCATTGTGCTGTTTTTATACATTATATACCTACTAATATAATACTCACCCCTCGTCACCCTCTCCATTCCCTCTCCTCCCACCTGCTGTTCCCCACCCCAACAATCCCCCCTTTACAATCATGTCTTGTTGTTATTATTATTATTATTATTATTATTATTTCAGGGTCTAGATTCTGTGTGTGAGCGAAAACATGCGAATATTTGTCTTTCTGAGCTTGGCTTATACAGATACATACTTGCTCTATAAGTTTTCATTGTTGCCTGACTAAGATTGCTTTATAATTCAGTATCACTTTAACAATTTATGTGTGGTTTACCTTGAAAATATGTTAAAATCTAGATAATGTTAGTCAGAAAAGGGAGCTTTAAAAATTGAATAGTTTCTCCCTGGGTTGGATTTTTCGTTTTTGACTAACTTTTCATCATCACTTTTTGCCAGTTCAGTAAGGGAAGCCACCAGAGGTGGGCTGCAAAAGAGAGATTGATTACATTTGACTCCCAGAAGGCACTTGTCTTGGTCACTTTTAGTACCTTGCTTAGCTAGAGCAGATACTGGACTTTACCTTTGCTTTTTACCCAGTGAACTTTTTCCTGTCCTCAGATTCTTCCTGTTCAGGGCCTGAAGGGGACATGTGCAAGGTTTTAAGGGGTTGGAATAAAAATAACCTTGGACCTTCCCTCCTCATTCCACCCCTAGCATCCTGAACTTCTGTTTGTCTACAAACTTCAAGCCCAGATTTGAATCTGTGCCTTTCCACATCCAGTGAGGACAGTCTAAAGGTCAGAATTTACTGTAGATATTTACTCTTTTCCATTGATATTCTTGATAATAAGTGTCAAACTGCCTAGCATTTGTTTAGCAAACAGTTATTCCATACTCTGCTTGTGGTAGTTGTAGGTGGATATTTGTTGACTGTTCTTTTGGCTGGTTAGACCAGTTTTATCCTAAACTTGATGCTTTTCTGGAGCCCTGCCTCTTGCCTTCTAGGTACACAATATCTGTCCTGTCTTTCCTTGTTTGGATACCAACGAGCAGTTTGAGATATGATTTATTCTGCATCTTCCCCAATTGTCACACTCTGTTAAGATAGCAGGGCACAGAAGGTGGATAACTTGGGGAGTTTTAGAATTTTTAATGGACAGTGGGAGTTTCTAAGAGAAAAAATTTAAGCTCAACCTTGTTAAAGGGACTGAGTGATGGATCTTTTTGTTCCATCGTCATCTTTTGTTTTCTTTCTCCTAAATCTTTTGGGCACACAGCCTCTCTCTAGCTTAGAATGTCTCAGACCTATAGCACACAATCACTTCATTGTTTATGCAGATCTTTTTCAAGATTTTTCAAGTCATGACATACATATAGACATTGATGATGTCGTGTGACTTGCCGAAGTGAAGTGGAGAAGGACACCTTGTGCCACAGCTTGACCCAGGTCTATATCTATCCCAACCTCTGGGGCACAAGGGACCAGTGGTCTCCACTTTCCTATAACCTGGCTGGTGAGTTAGCTTTTGAGAATTTTATTTGAATCAAGGGAGCTCATTAAACATTCAAATGCCTGGACCACAGTCTGTATTCTGATGTAATTTATCAGGGACAGAGCCCTGGTCCAGGTATTTTTCAGAACTCTGTAGGTGTGATTCTACTTTCACCTAGGTTGAGAACCCATTGTGTAATAGTTCATCAACCTGAAGGGTTAATTGTAGTCCCCAGCTGTCATCCTTTGCAACAAAACAAGCTGGGAGGAAGAACAGAGGAACAAATTGAGGGCAGCTGCCTCCATGGGAGGGAGGGGCCCTTTCCAAGTAGAGCAAAGACTGATGAAATTGGAGACATTTGTAGAACAGATAGCCAAGAGTTGCTGAATGCAACCTTGTACATAGGAGCCAAGAAGAAAAGTGGGGACTGATGTGCTAATGTTGAAATAATATCAAGTGTGGGTTAAGGGACCACAAGCTGTTAGAGATGTGTTGTAGAGGTAAATGAATAAAGTCAAAAGAGTCTAACAATCACAAACATTTGTGCAAACAGTGTTTGAGGGCCTGCTCTGTGTTTAGATTGGAGCAGGCAAGAAATCCCTGCTCACTGGCCTTAGATCCTTTCTCATGGATTTCAAATAAGAGATTTGTCTTCTGACATTATTAGAGGCCCAATATGCCACGCATGTACATCCTCTGGAAAAGATTAAAAAAACTTTACTAGTCTGATGAGTGAAAAAAGAGCTTGTTTTAGTTTGCATTCTGATTGTGAGACAATATAATTTGACAAATCTATAGAAGAATAATTTGTAATTGGTCACTTCTCAACATTTTTACTTTCTACTAGCTTCTTTAAGCTTTTTGACACTTAAGGTTTGCAGGGAGACAGGCCATCACGTTATACTACACTTACTTCATTATTTTCTTGCTTTGTTTTGGCTGGGTCTGAAGGAGGCAGGCCTGTGAACCTCCTTGTTAGATCAATGACTTAAGTATAAATGGGGATATTGGAGAGGCCGTGGCAAGAGATTTCAGCACATGTAACCTCTTTGCCAGTCTGTGAATCTCTGCTCTGAGGCATTTTCCAGTTGCTTTTAGCATAACAGTTAAGAAGACTTACATTCTTGATTCTTAAACGCAGTAAAAATCTTGCCTCTTTTGCCCTTTTTGTCTTCTCATATTTTGCCTTCAGTTTAGGTTTCATAGTATTTTAATTGTACGTTTTTACAGACTTCTCTTTTGTTCCTGTGTGTGTGTGTGTGTGTGTGTAGGTCTGTAGAATTGTATATTCCATACAAAGTAGGCTAAATTGTTCATTACCCTCACAGTATTATTTAGAGTTTTTGTTACATCATTAGGATTCTGCCTAATGACAGTGCCATATAGCAAGAGGAAAGAAAAAATGTTTTGGCAGGACTGCCATCTCTATTTGTGAAAGTGCTGTCCCTGCCCCCCCTCCCCAAACACCTCTTGAAGAATTGTACTTGCAGAACAAGGTATCTTTCCACAAGAGGAATAAACATTAAACATGCCCTTTCTGCGGCTGGGAGAAGTGAGGTTACCTGAACTTCCCAGCCTTCACCCCTCCCCAAGTGTAGGGCACAATACACATGTGTTTGGTAAAAGTGAATTAAGATCATTCCTGATAGGAAGACATTTTTCTGAGTTGCAGAAATGTGGTTCCAGGTGTATGACTGGCTTCATCGAACCTCAGTTCCACTTGAAGGTCATTACTGTTCTGCTCCCTGGATCCATAGTGGTGGGTGGGAGAGAAGGTAGGCTGTAAGCAATGTGGGAATGATAGCTCAGTGTAAAACTCTCCTTTGAGTTAACAGAAGGAACTTCCAGCAGCCTCAGAGGTATAAATGTAATGCAGGTCTTTAACACTGTTGTTAAAGTTTTCTTTTGTTAAGCTTGCTTGAAACTAAGTCTAATTAAACTGATTCCTTTCTAATCAAGATAAGACTTAAAAAGTATTCTTTGATTGTGCAGTACTTCCTGACTCTCTGCTCATGAAAAAGGCAAAGATAAATTGACCACTGCTGCTTTTTCTTCAGGGCAGTGTTTAAGACAGATGTCCTTTCTATTACATTCATCTGGTTTTTTTTTTCTTTTTAATTTAAAGCTGCCTTTTGTTTGTTTTAAACAAGCCCATGTGTGAATTCCTTCTTCATGTCCAGCTTCAGTTAGAATTCCAAAATCTTTCCAGTGGAAATGTGGACTCTGCAGTCCACTCCAGTGGACAGTGCTAGGCTGGTGCCCCCTCCTGCCTTGTGTTTGCTTGCGTTTTCACAGCTGCTCTGCCTTTTTTGAATGATTTATTTTAATCCTTGCTGTCCTACAAGAATGCACTCTTGACGCTCACATTTATCTCTGTAGCCCCAGAATCTAGCACATGAACACTCAGTAAATCTTGGTACAGAAAGCCCCATTTTCCCCACTGTGCTCCTCCAGTGGGTCTGGGAGAGGAATCTTGCATTATTCTTAAGTGATGAGATGACTGTCAGGGATAAGCTTCAGGCTCTTCAAAGGACAGTATCCAACATACAAGGTCAAAACTTAAACTTCCACTCTTCATCTGATAGTGGAAAGTGTCTCTCTTACCAAGATTAATTCTTTTCTTATTTCTTGATCCATTTTCCTCCTCCCTTCTGAGAAAGTATGCCTTATCTTTCTCTCTTAAACTTCTTTTCTAGTATGTAATGTTACTCCTCTGCATGCATAGCCATGTTCTTTTCTGCTCTGAGAAAGAAATCCCCTAACCCTTTCTCGAAACACCAGACTGAGTGAGCACTCTCTTTCCTCCATGGTTAAGCTCCTTGAATCAGTGGTCTGTATTTCTTTACCTTATTTCTGTTGGAGATATTGTTCCTGCTGAAATCTTCTTAGATAAGGACCTTTCTGCTTATCTTGCATATTTCTTCTTGTCCTTTGACTTGACCGCATTTGTGAACATACTCACTGGTGATTGAATTTTGGCAGCTATCATTACTACCTAGACCACTCTTCATCCTCAGGCAGTTTTGAGCAGAAAAGCTCTTAAGAGGAGCGGACTAGAATGGCTGCATGGTTTCTCTGATGGTGGACAAGTCCAGGAAGGGCAGTTCTCTCAAGGGTGGGCAGCTTTTTGCAGTGAGGTGAGGCCCTTGAGAATGGGTGTCATCCATCAGTCAATCTATGAGAACTGGAGATTACTTGAGATCACTGCTAGCTTTTAAAGAATGTTGTATGTCTGCGCTATTAGAATTTGATTTTTCAGGGCTCTTTGTTGGGGAAGAAAACAGGTGTTTGAATTCTTTCCTTAGGGATGAAGTTAAAAAGTTGTCCAATCAGCTTAGCTAAGATATTAGCACCCATAGACTGGGATCATGACTATAAGAACTTTGTAAGACTGCCTTTTCTATATTTATTGACTTTTTTTTTTTTAAAGCTTTGTGATCTTCACAGTTCCTTGTGTTAGTTGTCCCATCTTTTATCATTTTAGTGTTTATAAACTTTTTTAACTGGAGGCATTCTGCCTGAGAGAGGAATTAGAGAGACCTGTCCTAAGTTTCTCACCTTGAGGTGAGAGGAGATTGGTGGCAGCTTCATGTAGGGAAGGAAAGTGTGGGGAGTCCCTGGGATCCACCACCTTCTTCCAGGCTGGGAGGTGAGCTTAACATGGCTCACTCAGGTTCTTTGGTGCCCTTTAGTTTCTGTGATGTTTTGTTAGTCTGTGAAACAACGTCAGCCTTAATGGTTGTTTTTTATTCTGACCCAGAGTTCATTTTTCAATGATGCATTTATTTTTTAGTTGGGATGTTGCAGGAGAGTGAAATAAAAGGGAAGATCCTGGCCCTGTCCTCATTACTCTCTTCCAAGAGAGAGATTTTAGAAAACACTTTCCTTAGTCTTCTGATGAAATTAGTTGAGAGATTTGCTGATTCTAGTTGTAGTGTAACCCCGTTGTGTTGTCTCATATGCAGGTGTGCTAGGGTTCGCTAGAGAAGCAAAACTAATAGAATCTAGGTAAGTAGATGGATGGATGAAAGAGATTTATGATAGGAATTAGGCTCATATGGTTGTGGTATCTGAGAAGTCTCCTGATAATGCCAAGTAGGGAACCAGGAAATCTGATGGTGTGATTTCATCCACGTTTTGAGGCCTGAGAATCTGATAATCAGGTAGAAAGTAACAGTGAGATGGTGTAAGTCCATTCTGGACCCTAAAGGCCGAGAGCAAGTACAGATGGCCTAGAGAAAGAGAAAAGGATGTCTCAGTTATGGTAGAGAAGAAATTTTCCCCCTTGTATTGAGGCCCCGAGGGATTGGATGATGCCTTTCTATTAATTCAAGTGCTAATCTTGTACTGGTGGAGTGGATCAAGTGGTAGAGGCCCTGAGTTCAAATTCCATTACCACAAAAACACTAATCTCTTCTGGAAACACCTTGCGAGGCACAGCAGAAGTAATGTTTTCCTAGCTATCTCGGCATCCTTAGCCTAGTCAAGTTGATACACAAAATAATTAATCATGAAAATATTTAAAATTTTTTTCTAGTAATAATTTGACTTTCTCTCACAACTTGTTTGGTGATTATCTTGAACTGTCATGACTTGAGAAACCCAATGTGTCTCTTCAGGATGAAGATTTAAAAATTAACCGATTTGAAAGTTCTACGAATGACTAATATTTGGATTTTTGTCATGTGCTATGTACTGTGCAAATGCTTAGCATACAGTATCTCAGTGGTTAAAACAGCTCTAAATGGTTGGTATTGTCCACATTTTACAGGTGTGCCAATTGAAGCATGGACAGGTAAATTGATCTCAAGTTAAATGGTTTGTGGGTTGCAGGGTCTGGCTTCTTGCCCAGGTTTGTGACTCTGGGCTACAATTCTAACTATTGTTATGTCCATAAAAGTCACAGGCAACTTAAAAGCCCTCTTTGGCAGTTGTGTTGAGTATCAGCCTTTGTACAGAATTATTGATACAGCAGACTGGTTTACGTTGAACCATTTCTTTAGAGGTGGCTGACTGATGGGAAAACAGTAATTGAGAATTTCCACCTAGTTGGAGTTTCAACGTATAATTTTGCTGTTATCCAGTGGTTGTGCAAGTGGCCAGTGGCAGTGATGCTTGGGTTTGTAATGTAGTATTCTTGGCTGTTACTCA
Source organism: Castor canadensis (assembly GCF_047511655.1). NCBI lineage: Eukaryota > Metazoa > Chordata > Mammalia > Rodentia > Castoridae > Castor > Castor canadensis. Next base: position 138,072,281 of record NC_133394.1, read on the forward strand.
ATTGGGCCTTCTTTGCTTATCTGCATTCCTGAGATCGAAAGTTTTGTCCTGGAATTGTAAATGACCCTATGTCAGACATAGCTGCATAGAGTAAGAACATTGTAGCTGTGGTTTGTTATGTACTCATCTGAAGTGAGACAGTTCTTGACACTCTTGCTCTCTGTTAGGGAAGATTAATCTACATGATGTCATACTGTCCTGGGTGCACAGGCCACTGTCTTTTCTACCCCAACTAGAAAGGAGGATGCAGAGAAGACAGCGTGAGAGTGAATTGAAACTGGGAACTTACATTGGCTTTTCTATCTAGTAGAATTGTGGCCCTTAGCTAATGGTTAACATCTCTGGCCTTCACTTTGCTGACTAGTGAAATGAAGTTTTGAATTAGATTATTCTTGAGGACTATAAATGCCAGAAACCTGTAAATTTACACATCCTACAAAATCAAACCAAACCTGACAGGATCTCTGAGGTGTTTTTTTAAATGAAGCCCTCTGTCATTACTTTGCACTCTAACAGTAAGCTCACTGGGCTGTCTTCCTGATCATAGGGGCTGGAGAGGGTTAGAGCTGCTGGTGATTGGCAGCTGGCCTGCCTTATTGCCCTGCTTGCCTTTTCTCACCACTCTTGATGCGCTAATTGTCCCTTGCTTGCTAGTTGAGACCTGCCCTCCTTCCCTAGGGCTAAGCCTAACATTGGGACCTTGAGCTCCCCTTGTGTTAACTGGATTTCTTTCTCGTCCTTGTGTTCCAGTCTTTAAGTCTTGAACAAGTGAGTAGCTCATTTAGCATGGGAACTCTGATTGTCCCTTGGCATATACCTGTTCCTTTTTCTGCCACAGGAATTTAACTCCATGAGTAGCCCAGTCTGCTTGTCTGAGTTTCTGAGCACCCCATGAAAGTGCAGGGCATCCATAAATTTAGGAAACATAGAGAAGGTATCCTTGATGACAGAGACACACAGGTATACCTTTTTTCATTTATTTTCAGACTCATATCCTGTGGCTTTTACATCACAGTGCTCGCACTCCCCCTTTCACTGCTTTGCCTGTGTTACCACGTATTTTTCCACAGCACGGTGCCCATGTTCTGACTGCTTCTCTTTCCCAGCAGTTCGCTGTGCCATCCTTCTCCTAACTCACTCTCTAGTGGGCAGACGAGTTCCTGGGTGTGATCTCTCTCCATGAGTAATGGGACCAGTGGGGCAAATAGATTTGTCACATGTTTGAATGGGTGAGTTGGGCGTAGATTTGGAGTGCTGTATGAGCTGATCAGGAAAGTGCTCGTCTGCATAATGACCTCGCATGGGCACCCTGTGAGGCAGTGCACCAAAGGCCCAGGAAGCCCAAAACTCTGTTAGTAACTTTATTAATTATTTCTTTGGTTTTACAGTCTCAGGATTGTATGGGCCTTTTGTACATATCACTGTCATTCACTGGCTGAGATAGTTTCATTAGCTACTCTGCAGGAGTAGCTCATCCCACTAAATTATAAAAGGTCTCACTATTTTTCTTACTGGCAGATTATTTAAATTCTGTATTGAGTTGTAAGCTCTATGCTTGCTGATAGATATTGATTTCACTCCTCAGTTTTCTTTTCTAAAATGTGGCTCCCAGCATTTGGCCCAGCTGCTTAAGGATCTTTGGGTGAAATTGCTGGTTCCTGTACTTAAAATAACAGCTATAAATGAATAAGAAAAGACGTATGATCCATTGAAAATTGCCCCAATAATAGCAGATAAGTTTGCGGAGTGTGCCAGGTCCTTTAGTAAATGTTTAGTTTGTGGAGGTTACTTTGCAGCGTTTCCTAGTGGAGTCATTATTAGGATGATCCCTGTGTGTCTTGCATGAGGGAGTGAAGTATAGAAGTAATTCATTACTTTCCCTGATGTCACCCAGGATTTGAGTCAGACAGTTGGACTCCAGAGCTTATCTTCAAAATCAGTTATGTTGTAGTGGGCAAAGGACAAGCTGATAGTGAGCAATGAAAATCCAAATTCTGAGGCGCCAGTTTCACTTCTCAGGTTCCAGTGTGATGCTGGCAAGAAGGTCAGGCATACACTTACAACATTACTGGGATAAATAATATCTTTTTTCTTTTTAAATGATGTTTAGTAGCTTTTGGTATTATCATTGCCTAAGTCAATAATATTATTAGTGTTTGAGCCAGGCTTGGTGACTGACACCTGTCATCCTAATTACTTAGGAGGTGGACATCAGGAGGATCAAGGTTCAAGGCCAGTCTGGGCAAAAAGTTAGCAAGCTCCCATGTCAACAAATAAGCTGTGTGGGAGGTGGAGGTAGCAGGATCACTGTCAAAGGCTGGCCTAGACATGGCAAAAAAAAACTAGAGACCCTATTCAAAATAACTCAAGCAAAAAGGACTGGGGTGTGGTTCAAGTGGTAGAACACTTGCCCAGCAAGCGTGAGGCCTTCAGTTCAAACTCCAGTATTGCTCCCTGCCAAGTCCATCTGTCTGTCTCATCTGTCTTGTCTGTCTGTCTTATTTGTCCTTGCAAAATAATGATACTCTAATTTTATAATTCCTTATTCATTTATTAGCTTGAATAAATCTGTAAAAAATGTTTCTCTCTCATCATTTACTTGACGTCCTTAAAGTCACTTAGTCCAGGAAAGGATAAAATATATTTTCAAAATAACAAATTGGTTCTTTTTTCTTTCCTTTTTTTTGGACAGTACTGGTGTTTAAACTCAGGACCTCATGCTTCCTAGGCAGGTGCTCTACCACTTGAGCCATTCCTCCATCCCTGGTTCTATTTCTGTATAGTTTTTATCTTTGAATCATGTAAATGCATCATCTAGTTACAAATAACTAAAGACTTTTATGTTGGTGGAACTTGGGTTTGAACTAAGGGCTTTGAACTTGCAAAGTAGATGGTCTACAGCGTGAGCCACACTTGTGGTACATCGAATCTCATCTCCAGTACTGGTTATTTTGGAAGTTGGGTATCACAAAATATTTTTCTAGGCTGGCCTTGACCCATGATCCTCCAAAACTCAGCTTCCCATGTAGGTGGGATTACAGATGTGAGCCACTGATGCCTGGCTCTAAAGATTTTTTAAATTGAAAATGAAACGATTTATTTAGAATTTAGTATTTTTAAGTATAGAGGTTTAGTGTTTGAGCAAAACTAAAATGATGGTAGACTGTTCAGTCATTTGTAATCATTTATAGGAGTTTTACTTTGTGCAAGATATCTAGCAGTTTTTCTTATTATGGGAGGTAGCGTATGTTTTCCAGAAGTCCTCAAACTTGAGCTCACACCAGAACCCACTGTAGCCCAGGGCGCAGATGGATTAGGGCCCTGCATTTTTTATTTAGGGGTCGTGTCAGGACCACAAAGAATTGACAAGACTATTCATTGTTTTTTTGTTCATCAGAAAAAGGAGGTAGGTCTGTGTAGTCATGTGTTGTGGACCATGTATGTGATCAAGATACAGATGTCGCTTAGGTAATGGTTTAGACTGTCTGTGAGATCTATTTTTGAGATAATTAGAACTTTGGTTTTGGCCTGGATATTAGTCTAGATAAAACTGTGTATAAAAATAATGTAAAAAGTGGAAATTGGTACTGAAAAATGCTGATAACAGTGGTGTTTTTTACGAAACTATTTTGTATTTACAAAATTCACACTTGTCTATATATGAGTGACAATGTTAGGAACCAGCTTTATTAAAGTGTTAAAATGATCATCTGTAGATAAGGGGAATACTGATTTATTTCTTCGTTTTGCTAACCTTTGTTTTCTAATTGTGTATACTACACAGCTACTGCTACTGTATTAGCATTTTAAAACAAGCCATCTTTAGTGAGAATTGTCATTTGCTACTCTTTGAGATGTTCTCAGGCTGGGAGTGGTGACTCACCTTTGTAATCCCAGCTACCTGAGAGGCTGAGGTAGGAGGATGGAGGCCTGGGCAAAAATACAAACTGAAAACAATGGCTGGGGGGATGGCTTAAATGGTAGAGAGCAGGAGGTGCCGAGTTCAAATCCTAGTATTCTTAGCTAGGATTTATGTGTTTCTTTTGTTATTTTTCCCAATAGAACTTTTTACTAGCTAATATCTTACATACTTTGCTTATTTTGTGTTACTCGATTTATTGGTACATAAACTTTTTGAAGACTTTAGTTCGGTTTTCTCTCAGAATCTTCTACTGGGTACTCAGTAAATCTTTGAATACTTGAATAAATAATATTGAATGTGTATGTATATTGAGTTTGAGGAAAACTGTAGGTTTCAGTTGAGTTTAAAAACTCAACTTTAAACTGTAGTTTTTATTAAAAAAAAATCCCAAAAGCCTTGATGTTGAGATGAGTTAACATTTATAATATTTATCTTTGTAAGGAAATACTAGATGGGAAACACTGGGGAAGGAAGACAGTTCAGAGTGCCCCACTCCACCATGGGTGCAGGTTATATTATACCCAGAGGGAAAAAGTGACATACAGAATCAACCTGTTTGGTTGCATTTGGCATTTTCCTTATATGGCTATGTTTGGCAGTTTACAGTACCCTGATTGAAGGTTCAGCTGCTGCAATTGGCTGACACTCAATTGCTTGGTTAGGTGTTACAGTTATGTTACAGTTTATTTTTAGATTGAGGTACCATTTCTATGTACAGAGGCTGCTTTGGGCCAAATTTTACCACATAAGGAAGGGAACAAGTTTAGACTTACTTTAACACCATGAAAGCTCCAGGTTTAGAGTCATTGTATAACTGGTACATTTTTGTTACTTAATCTGCCTATTTCCAGTTTAAAAATTTTTTTTCTTTTAATAAAATTAAGCTCAAGGACATAAGAGGGGACAAAAGCCTAGATGGAACAGCTTTTCTTCCTTAATGTGCCTTTTCCTGTGAGGCTAATTCTGTATTCCTGCATCATCTCCCCACACACCAAGTCACCAAGTGCATTTTCCCATAGTCCTGCAAAGCTGCAATGTGGAAAGTACCTTGGAGGAATTACTTTGCTAGTTTTATTTCCTTCTGCACATTCTAAGAGCAAGGGTCAACAAACGGCTGCTGTGCCTGTGCTTTTACAGCCCGTGAGCGAGGAAGAATGGGTTTTTATATTTGAAATGGCTTTGACAATCAGGAATTTGAATTAAGTGTGTGTGTGTGTGTGTTTGGTTTTTTTTGTCTTCCTTTTTCTGGCTGTACTGGGGTTTGAACTCAGGCTCTTGAGCTTGTTAGGCAGGCACTGTATTGCTTAAGCTATGTGAAATTTTATCTTTCCTTATTCTTAACAAAAGGAATTGTATTTTCCTCATTAGTTGACCAGTACCGTAGTGAAGAAATTATTATGACGCTTGTTAAAATGGTAGGGCAGACTTTATTCAGGGCCACTGTGCTGAAGGACAGGACTGTTGGCACGGGGAGAGTGGACTCATATTCAGGTAGAATAAGTGGGGGTTGGTAGCCGTGGATGGTGGGGTTGGTGGTCAATGGATGGAAATTTACTAAGAGGGGGCATTAAGGTAGGGGAGTGTTGCTAAGCTGACCCGACAGGATTTTTGTTGAAGGGGCCAGGGTGATCAGATATCACCTGGGGGTGCTGGGGATGAGGAGTTTGATCAGATATATGGAGTGATATGGTATCAAGTGTGGGAGGATTCTCTAATCTAATTTAGCAGGATAGGCCCCAGGCCCAGGTTTAAGGTCTCCTCAGAAGAGGGCTTAGAGGAGTCTGACTGATAATTTGGTCAAGGAGAGCAGGAGAGCATTTTTGCCAAGTATTATAAAAATACAAAGCAAACAAACAAATAAACAAAAAAAACCCCACCTCGTACTTTATAATTATTATATTTTGAGTTTTGGCAATTTAAAATTGTGAAAATTTGTTCTTATATTGTTCTATAAATACCTACATAGTATTTTGGATCTTCCCTCTTGGCCTTAAATACCTGGATCGATGGAAAGATTTTATTTATATATATATTTTTTGATGTGCTGGGGTTTGAACTCAGGGCCTGCACTTTGAGCCACTCCACTGGCCCTGTTTTGTGTTGGATTTTTTCCAGACAGGGTCTTGCAAACTGTTTGCCCAGGCTGATGTCAAACCTTGATTCTCCTGATCTGTGCCTCGTGGAGAGGCTAGGAGCACAGATGTGAACCACCTGCGCCTGTTCACCAGTGCCCGGCTAAAAAGTTTGTTGACCTTTGGGTGGGGGGTGTGGCTCAAGTGGTAGAGCACCTGCCTTGCAAGTGTGAGGCCCTGAGTTCAAACCGTAGTACTACCAATAAAGAAAAAAACCAAGATGACCTGAAAATTTGTTGACTTCTTCCCGAGTTTTAGAGCTCCTCCCTTGAATGTTGTCAGTACATTTAAACAACAAGCTTTTGATTGATAATGTGGACCTTGTGCTCACTGCTCTCAGAGTACTGTGCAAATGAATTGTCTGATTTACTCTTTACCATTTTCCCACCTCCTTCCTGAATGTTTTCAGCTAGCTACAGAACATGGTCTGCCTCTGCCTGTATTGTCCTACTGGCAGTTTGTCCTCCCCTCCATCTATTTGCCAACTCAGGAGCTTCCTCACTCTTGGATATACAGGTTCTCAGTGGCCAGTTAGTTCCCCTGATGAGAGGATGTACTCTCTCTGTCCCTGAATTTCTGACCCACAGAACTGAAACTAAGTTTGTGGTGATTTGTTAAGCAAAAAAAAGAATGTAGACCTTTTTAAGGCTAACTCTAAAGGATTTTCTCTTCCTTGTCTGCCCTTTCATTGCTCGTCATTTTTTTTTTTTTTAGCTCTTCATGACTAGTTTAGAGGTGCTTTCCCTAATCTTACTCCTTATTTCCTTTGGATCAGTTATGCATTCTTCTTACAGCACTTAATACTTAGATCCTTGGTGTAATATTAGTCCTTAAGGTTTTTGTGTCCTTGGTGTCATTCTGAGCATAGAGTAGTTACTCAAATATATTCTGAATTAATGAGTAACTGGTACGTCATTAAGGATTTCAGCTGAAAAATAAAAACTCAGAATCCTTAGAGGCTCAGTATAGTCCCAGTAGAAAGCTTTCTGTTTGATTAAAATGCCAAATAAACTTGCTTTTATTATGTTCATAAATATTAAGTGTCCAGTATTCTTTATTATGTACAGACACCTTGAAAAATGGGCTTGCTTTTCTCATGGAGCTAATATAGTTCACAAGATAAGATGAAGTGTTATTAAAGAAACAGTTTTTCATCTTTAGACACTTTTTGAAAGATATCTAGTGTGGCATTAAAAACCCTTTAGTTTTTCTTAAACAACCAAATACTCTTTAATTTCATGTAAACTCACTGTGTTTAATGCTGAAGCAGAAAATAGGTTATTTTGTTTTTATTTCTGAAACTGCTAAATAAAGAATCCAAAATAATAAAGAAAAAGTGGGGTTTTTTTGAGGGGTGGTGGTGAATGTTAGGTCTTTGATAAAAATGCCTGGGTACTTGTAAGGTTAGTTGATGAACCATTTGACAATTTAAGGGTGACCATATACCCAGGGCATGTCTGTTGTCCTACTATAATTATTAATGGCACCTCCTTTTAATCTTAAGACTGTTTAAGAGTATGTTAACTATTGATATATTTGACAGGATGTTTCATTTTAAATAACTGTTCACTTAATAAAGATTGAAGTTGGAATTACTATTGTGTAGCGATTTGAGAAGGTAGAACTTCAGTTCTGTATGCTGAACTCTCCCCAGTTTGCCAGATCTGTAGAAAAGATCTTGAAATCAAGAAATAAGCTAGGAGCTGGTGGCTCTTGCCTAGAATCCTAGCTAGTTGGGAGACTGAGGCCAACCCTGGCAAAAAGTTTGTGAGGCCCCATCTCAACAGAAAAATGCTGGGTGTGATGGTGCATGCCTGTCATTACAGCTGTGGCAAGAAGTGTAAAATAAGAGGATTGTAGTCCATGCTGGCCTGGGCAAAAAAAGTGAGACTGTGTCTTCAAAATAACCAGAGCAAAAAGGGCCTTCAGGCATGGTTCAAGTGGTAGAGTGTGTGCTTAGCAAGTGCATAGTCCTGATTTCAGATCCCAGTATCACTAAAAAAAAAAAAAGAAAGTAATAAAAATATTCATAAGTCTTCCTGTCTGTTTAGAAACTTCCTTTGCTGTGGAATTTGGAAATTTTACTGGCATATGTGCAGATGCACATCTTTTTCATTAGTTTGCTGGCACACCGCTATTCCACCAAACTGGAAACATTTCTTCTTTTCTTTTTTTGAACTTGTAGACATATGTTTATTATACATTACTTTTTGTTATGGTGAAATATATTTTTCATCCTATTTGTAAGTGTGCAGTTCAGTGGCATTAAAGATATCACTGTCTTTACCCCAAATCTTTTCATTGTCTATAAAATAAACCCTTTTCTCATTAAATAGTAATTCTCATTCTCTTTTACTCTCAGCACCAGACTTGGTATTTTCTGCAGAGACATTTCCTTTTATTTCCTTAATTATTGTTACTCTTCTACCTGTTCCACTCCCCCGCCCCCCCAAAATTCCTGTTCTTTGAATGTACTCCAGGCTTTTTCATGATTTGCATCTTAGTAGTGACTGTCTTTATTTTTTCTACTTCATTAAAAAAAGTCAAATCATGTTTTTCTAGATATTTAAATTTTACATTCTACTAATCTTTTCAGGTAGGCTGACCTCTGTCTGGCTGTATTTTATGTAGTATTAATGTATCCTCTGATATCCATGGCATTAGAAGCACACCTCTGGGTTGTTCTTTTCTCCAGCTTCTAGTGCCTCCAGCCCTCAAGGTTTCTTCTGAGTTCCCACACCCCTCTTTCACACCAGTTAAACCCTTACTGCCCTTTGAGCAGCAGTGAATTTATAAGTCACGGAGACTCAGTGGTCCTCAGTAGAGGCTAGAGATGGAGGTACTAGCAAAGTCTAACCTGGAAAGCTATATGATGTTGGCCACCACCTGAGATTCTGAGTGAATTGATGCAGGGGGAGTTCAGACTTGGGAATTTTGTCTTTGAAGCTCTGTAAATGATTTTAATATATATCTTGAGTTCAGAGCCAATGCTCTGCATCAGGAACTGGCAAACTGGAAAGGCCCAGAGTAAGTATTTTGGGTGTGCAGGACATAGTCATGGTGTTATATGCTCTGTAGTTACTTCTGGAGGGCAGAGACTGGAAAAGTGACCCTAAACAAAAAATTGGACTCTCCAGTTTGGGGAGCCTTATCTTGCAGTGTGTCCCAGCATCTGGGGTGGTTGGATGTCAGCCAGGATGATGATGAAACTTAAAGAACACTTTCATAAAGAAAAAACAAAACAATAACAAACCTGACTGTTTTACAGGCTCCCTGAGAATTTAGCTTTTGTCCACATATGAGGTATTCTTGTTATAACAGGCACCCTTGTGATTAAAAGTAACAATTCTGTGAAGGAAAAGATAGTTGAGACTTCTCTTTTTCCTTTTGCAAATTTGCAAAAGGAAATGTTTTGCTTCCCTGTCTGAAGGGGAAGAAATGGAGCTGGAAACCAAGCCCTCTCCTAATTATTTAGTATCCACAGAGGACCTGGGAGAGGAAGGAGATGTCTTATTTTAGGAACTGACTGTTACGACTCCCTAAGTAAAGAAACAGTGAGCCACTTTCTGGTTACTTTTTCTCCTTTCCTTCTAAAATTGTGTTGAAAATGATAGCAGAAATGTTAAAAAATGAATTAGACCCATAACGGGGCTGAAAAATAAGAAAGGTGCTTCAGTGGCCTGGAAGCAGTGGAGATACTGTAGAATAAATAAGGCAGGTGGGGTCAAATCAGTGGTGAAGGAACTTCTAACCCAAGAGAGACAAAAGCGGGAACAACTAGCAAAATGAATTTTCTTAACAGAATCTTGGAAGAGTCCCAGGAATTGAAACTAAAGGGAGTGGTAACAAAAGTGGGTAATAAGAGTGTTTGGCCAGGAATTAATGACCTTGAAACAGCTGCTCCCCTCTGCTCTGCAGGCTCAGAGGTGTTGGTGGCGGGGTTTGCTTTTTTAGCTTATTTTCAAACAAACCAGGCAATCTGCCAAGGCAGAACACAGTGGACTGTAGCAGGAAGTTGTTGTCTGGCCCCAGGTATCTCTTGTCTCCTCCTCCAAAGTTATGAGACTTCTGGCCTTTGGTGCAAAGGCAGTTTGGCTGTGTCAATTTGTCATTATTTTCATATGTGATAACAGTTTCTCCACCTCAGTTCCCAGTACCAATCAATCCAGTCCCACATTTGTAAATACGAGCAAGTACCTAAGGCAGGTCATTAGACATTTGAGAAAAAAAGAATGAGCGGGCACTCAGCGAGTCCAGCACAGTGATTAGCAACAAGTTAGCTGGAAAATGCTAGTTCATCGCCTCAGAGTCAAGACAATAGCAGATCTGTAAGCTGAGAACAGCTCATGGGAAAGGATGAGGAAAGGAGTCCTGAGCAGTGTTTTTAGCTGTGGGATTGTAGCCTTAGGAAATGTTGGCTTGGGGTCAGTGGATGGGCTGAACGGCAAATGGAAACAACTCAGGACCTAGAAAATGAGTGGTCTGGAAAATTGAGCAGAGGATTTATTTGAAAATGCAAAGCAGAAGGATTAAGTTTAGAATTAGGAAGCAGAATTAGTGGAGTGTCAACTAAGGAGTAGGAGAAGCAGGGAAAAGCAGGCAAAGAGATAACTCTGGTTCTCAGATGCCACCTGAGAGCCAGAGCGGCCATATGGGCTCTGAAGAGCCAGTTTCTCGTAATAGTGCGATTTCTTTTTCCCACACCATGAAGTCCCTGCTACCTCCTTAGCCCCTTGGTCCACCCTCTCATTTGGAGTTCTCCTGAGTCCCTTAACCATTCTGGATCTGCATAGTATCATTTTTAACACAATGATTTTTCCAATTTTGGTTTGAAAATAATTTCAGCCCTACATGAAAGTTAATGCAAACCATGTGTAGAACCTAATATTTTTTTTAACCTGATTTTTCTATCGCTAACATTTTACCCCCCTAATCAGTTTTTTCTGTCTTAGACCTGCTTGGTAAGAAATATTTTACATCATTTCACAGTTTGTTGCATGTATCATAGTTCCAGTTTTTTCCAGAAGTGATCTTCTTGACTTATTTTTAACATCATTAGCCATGATGTTATAATTTGGATGGCTCTGAAGAATATTAAGGTTTTGATTGCATTTTTTGCTTGGCTTTGCTCCATTGTCCTCCCTTCCCTGCTTTTTCCTCAAATATAATGCAGTCATGCATCACTGGAAGTTTAAGTGTTTCTCATAGAGGTAGGGTACCTGGCAGTGTAAGAGAGAGGTGAGCGGCTTGAGTTCTCAGTGATAGAAGAATGGATTCCCCTAGTTCCTCCGAAATGTCAAGTTCTGAGAGATCTAACATTTCTCTGCCTTTAATTACGTTGATTATTTGTTATACAATATGCAGTCTTTAGTTGCATAGGATTGTATCCCAATGAAACCTAAATGTATAAACATTAAGCCATACTGGAAACTTCAGACATAAAATTGCACCACAGATTGTGTGTGCAGACGGTGACTACTACTGATAATATGTTGGTAACTTCTTTTTTCTTTTTTTTTTTTGTGGGACTGGAGTATGAATTCAAGGCTTCACACTCCTTTTTTTGACAGTTGGAAATTTCTTTAGATGTCAATTTTATGATGGTCCTAATTTTAGATGGGTTAAAATGTGAAGAAAGTATCTTAGGACACTTTTATTGGACTAGTAAAAGAAGAAAGAAAACTAGCTATGTTCCATTCGATTTTCAGTAAAGTCCCATAAGCCTCTAAGCGAAGGAGGAATGAGAGTGAGTGATATTTATACTTCTGCACCACTAGAGGCCAGTAAATTACAGATGCTGTACCATTCTGTCCTCAGGGAAGCATCTTGGAAGGAGGAACTCCAGCCATATTTTTCTTTCATTCATTTATTAAACAGATGTTGTAAGCACCTTGTCAGTAGGGCCCTGTGAGAAACACAGGTCAGGGTGGAGAGAAACGTACAAGACATTTACCAGGAAACTACTGAAAAATAAAGGAAGAGGAAGCAGGAGGCCTGGGGAGCCTGGGGTGCAGGTCTTGCATCTGTGAAAGGAGAGGAGAGGAAGGACGAGGGTAGGAGAGGTCCCAGACACCCACTTGGCCACGAGCAAGGCTTGGGCCAGCCCAACATGAAGCTGGGTGCCCACAGCTGAGGTTGCCCTGGGGAGTCTGTGCCCTGTGGACATGGAGGGAGCTCTTGCCACTGGCCAGACACAGCTTTCAGAGTGCATGGCTTCTGCTTCGAAATTGAAAATGGTGTAGATCCCTCCGGTGTCTTCAGCTGGGGGCTGTCAGTTAACCGCTGTCCTGCAGCACAACCTTTCACGAAAGGTCTGAATAGTGTGCCTTCATCGCTGTGGATCACTTACTGTTCACCTAATATTGTTGGACTCTGAACTCAGCCTCTCAGAAAGAGCTCATCTCAACCAACAAGCCAGGTGCCATAGTGTTCTCTCAAGTCCCAGCTATTCGGAAGGCAGAGGTAGGAAGATTGTGATCCTAGGCTGACCTGAGGAAAAAGCATGAGACCCTATCTGAAATACAAACTAAAAGCAAAAGAACTCGGGTTGTGGCCCAAAGTGGTGGAGCACTTGTCTAGCAAGCATGAAGCACTGAGTTCAATCCCCAGCACCACAGAAATAAGAACAAACAAACTAAAGTATTGATTTAGAAAATCAGATAGAAGTTAAAAAAATGTATTATGTTTTGGGCAAGTGCTCTACCACTGATCCACATTCCTTGCCCCCTAAGAATGTCTTATGTGTTGAAATGTCATATTTATTCCTTTCCTTAGTTGTGGGAAATTCTTAGCTATTACTGCTTCTGTCTCTGCCTTCTATTTTGTAGTTTTTGTGATTCATCTTCTCATGCCTTTCCTTTTTGTCTAAGGACACTTGTCACTGGATTTAGGGCCCACTGTACTGCAGGCTGATCTTATCTGTAGATCCTTAATTATGTCTGCAGAAGTCTGCAATCACACTTTTCCCAAATAAGGTCACCTTCACAAGTGCCAGGGGGGCACAGCGTTCATCCCACTACAACCATTTGGCTCCCTGCGACACGCCATTTGATTGTTTATCTGATTTTTCCCTCCAGCGGTTGATATCAAGAATGATATTCCTAATGTTGACCTGAATAGCTAATGCTCTTGAAACACATTTTCAAATTCTTCTGGAAAGGGAAATTATTTTGTGACACCCAGAGTGTGGGTTCTGTTAACAGGTTTTGAGGTTCCATCCTATTCTTGCAATAGTAAAAAACTGAGAACATCTAATATTAAATTTTTATTTCTCCTATTCCATAACATAAGACTTATAAACACCATGGAGCCCTACTCCTTTCCATATTTCAGCGTACATAATACAATGAACTAACTTGGTCCTGTGTTAAATGACAGTGTACATCAGACTCTTCCTCAGGGTTTCAGAATCCAAGAATTGTGGGCCACAGTAGAGTTCCTTTCTGCACAAAGACTGCAGATCATGTGGGATTAGCATCATCAGTGTAGAGCAGAAACGGGTATTTATAAGCGTTATAACTTTGGCCAAGTTTTATATTTTTCATTTAGTTACCTCCTAGAAAGTTTGAAAATTCAAATATGTCAGCAAAAATATTGATTATGATTGGGTTTTAGGTTTATAATGGTATATGACATTATGTATTTGCTAGTTCCCCAACCCCGTTTCAAAAATTGAGTATGAAAGCTGTCTGCAGAGCACATTTATTCATATAAATCCCATTTTCCTGCACAAAATCCTTAAACACATCCAGTAATGTGTAGACAGTATATATTAACTTGAGGTTGTAAACTATATTTTTAAGGTTACAGTTATCAACTTTTTAAGCGTGATGAAATGTCTTCCCTTTTACTCTCCTCAATAAAATCTATCATTCATTATACTAAAGCCTTTATGACTGAGCCGACGACAGTCCCTTTGCTGAAGCAGTACCGACTGGCGGTGAATGCATTTCAGTCTGCACCCTCTCAGGTCGCTACTAGCTCTGTCCTTTGGGGTTTCACTCTTCACTCGGAAATGGGATCCTAAAGTCATTGAGCTTGGTAGCGTGTGTCTTTTTCTTTTGTTTTCTTAGGTTTTGGCTTATTAACTAGTAAGTCAAAATTCTCAGTCCCTGTGAAGCTTAGCAGCTTCTTTGCTCATTAGAACATGAATAGTCATAGGAGATTAAAAGATGATCCTGCTAGTCGCATTGCTTTCCATCTTAAAGATGACGTTGAAGTCCAGCTAGAAAAGTGGCTGCTGTAGCCTGAGTTATCTTGTGCGTCTCCATTGACTCCCTGGCTGTGCATATGATGACGCATCGTGCTCTCTGCAGCTTGTGGTGCCTGTTAAGTTGCCAACATCAAGTCACCACATGAACATTTTTTAAGAATGGATAAAAATGTGAGCCAGTGGCTCACACCTGCGATCCTAGCTACTTGGGAGGCTGAGATTGGGAGGATCGAGGTGTGAGCACAACCCAGGCAAATAGTTCATGGGACCCATCTCCAAAGTAACCAGAACAAAATGCATTGGAGGCATGGCTCAAGCAGTAGACAACCTGCTTTGCAAGAGTGAGGCCCTGAGTTCAAAACCCTGGTCCTACAAAAAAGTATGAATAAATAATGTGACTCTTCAATCTCAAAGTAAAAAAGTATTCTTTCTTTCAGTTTTTATTTCTAAGATTATAATTGTACTCAATTTTAAGCTATTTACATTAGTCAGATTTTTATGTCATCAGCAGAAAGAATATTTTGAAAATAAGGGTCATATTCTGGATATGCCAGAAGTTTACTACATGAATTCAATCAAAGTACATTATATGCATATATCAAAATATTACAATGAAAACCCTTTGATAGTTCATATATGTTAATAAAAAAGAGAAAGAAAAACAGTTTACTGCCAAGATTATAAAGAATAAAGAGAAATTAATAAAAGCCTCATTACTAAGGTAGTGATCATTTTGATGAGATTTCTTCCCAGTTTTTTTTTGTTTTGTTTTTGGATCTGTATATAAATTCTTTTTAGTTGGTGGTATCAGTTTTTGTTTGTGTTTTAATTGATGATAAGCTTTTTCCTTTTCTGCAAGTTTCCTTTGAAATTTTTTTTTAATGGATTCAAAAAATGTTATTGTTTCAGTTACTTTAATTTGGTTTATTTTTCTCTGATCACAAACCTCTTTAGTTTCTAGTTTTTGCCTGTTATAAATTATGATGAAATGGAGTAGTTCAGATTTGGTGACTGCTACTTTAGGACTGATGCCTGTTCAGGATAGCAAGGGTTGGAGGCTCTTGGTGCACACTGCCCAGCTTCCTGAGAGAGCTCGTTCCCAATGTGACTGTGATAGCCCCATGCAAGTGGCTCAAGTCTCAGTTTGCTTTTTGCTTGAGCCAACTGCTTTTTAAATCCTTTGGACATTTTGATTAGAGGAAATGCCATTGTATCTTAGATGGAGTGTTTTTGATCTCCTTATTTTCTTGGTCCCAATGGTTAAAGCCTTATCTTTGCTTCAGTAACAGCTCTGGGGAGGGACAGATATTAAATAGTAGTACACTTGATTGTAAACTACATCTTGGTTTCATAGGTATTGAAATGAGGGTGGAGATGTATCATGGAATCAAAGGAGTAATGTAAAACTTAATAGCTATTCTTGGGGCGTGTGTGCTTTTGGTAATTTTCTTCTCATGTTTATGAGGTATACTGTTCTTCCTGTTTTATGAATGAGGGGACTGTGAGCTGATGTGACAAAACCACCATAACTTAAAGGCCATAGAGCTGGCTTGACTTCAGGAGTTCTTAATCATCCCAAGAAAAAGGCTCTCCTATATTGATCTTATGGACAGGAATAGTTTTGAAAATCCCACCTATATCAAAGAAATGTCAACTGATCTTTTTTCTTTTTTTTAATACAAAAGAACATCCAGGGTTTTTTGTTTGTTTGTGGTGATGAGTATTGAACCTAGGACCTAGAACATCTGGGCAAGTGCTCTGTCACTGAGCTACATCCCTAGCCCCAAAAGCCTTTTTTGAAGACAAAATTAAAGTGAATACCCAAAAGCTGATGTTGCAGACGTATGTTAGTTTTTGTGTTTGCACAGAATTGCTGCTTGTTGTATTGGTTGTGATGGCTGCTCCTGAAAAGTGACCAGTTGTGTGACTGGTGCATGCTGAATGAACATGGGATGCGAGGAAAAATGGCTTGGGTTCAGCGTTTGGCTCTCCCATGTACTGCCCTTTGCCATTTTCTTAGCTCTTGCCTTGGATTTGTCATTTTCCTCACCTTTATATCTCCGCTCCCCGAAATTAGGTGGTTTTAGCATTTTCACCTTGTTTCTGTAAATTCCTTACTGATACTTGGGCTCAAAAACTACATAAAGCTCTTGAGCCTAGAGAGGAAGCAAGATGACGTACAGGTAGTTTCTTCTTGGGAAAGTCCTGCCAGGGGCATAGGCCTGAATAACTTTTTAGAATGAATTTTTGTTTTCAATTCATTTTCTAATAAACGTCTTCCTAATACAGAAGATACAATATTAGGATAAAACCACTGATGTCTGGGTGCTGACAAGCAGTGTGTTTTCATAGTCATAGACAGTAGATTTTTATGTGGTGAAATTATAAATAATATCAGCATTATTGAAATATATAGAAGATACTTTGATTCTTTGTAAGGTCAGTGTTTTATGGATCACATGTGTTTTTCTATTATGTTTCTAGTTTTAAAGTAAATATTGAACTTATATATGTTGATGGATTATGGAAATGTACATACCATCTTTTATCCATATATTGAACTTCTAGCTGTTACATGTCGACTCTTCTTCCTTTTTATTTGTAAGTTTTTGGCTAAGTGTGACAGGAATGATTTAAGTTGTGACAAGATGTATGAGTTATTTTGGGGATGAAAATCTCCCTTTCTCTTAACCATCTCAAAAATGATTTCTGTAAATTCCTCATAGGTTTAAATATAATGAGCTAAATTACTTTTATATTGATGGTGTATACTAGACAACTTATATTTTTTTCTTGTCATTTTTAGGATTCTGAGTAACAATAAAATATCGGAGCTGAAGAATGGTTCATTTTCTGGATTAAGTCTCCTTGAAAGATTGTGAGTATTCTTTCATTATCACTTCATTTTATTTAATCCATTCTCATTGTAAACTATCATCAAACCCGCAGCTATTCAAAATAAAATTAAGTTTTTACAGCATTTTATTATGAAAAATTTCAGGAACTTAATTTTAAAAGACAGTTATTATCACTGAAAGCAGAGGCCAGTGAACTTTCTGTAAAGGGCTGCATAGTCAGTAAGTTTAGGCTTTGTGGGCCATTTAGTTTATCATGTCATCTCAGCTCTGCTGTTGAAGTGTTAAGGTGGTGGTAGGCAGTAAGTAAGCCAGTGCTTTCCAAGTACAGCATAAGACAGTGTGGCGAGCAATAACAAATGAATCCATGTGAAAGTGTTCCAATAAAGCATTATTTACAAAACAAGTCATGAACCATAGCTTGCTGACCGCTGGCTTAAACCATAGATGCTGTTTTGAAATTCTGTATCATATACTCCCCAAAGTAATCTACATGTTTAATGCAATACCCATCAAAATTCCAATGACATTCATTAAAGAGATTGAAAAATCTACTGTTAAATTTATATGGAAACACAAGAGGCCACGAATAGCCAAGGCAATACTCAGTCAAAAGAACAATGCAGGAGGTTCACAATACCTGACTTCAAACTATATTACAAAGCAATAACAATAAAAACAGCATGGTACTGGCACAAAAACAGACATGAAGACCAGTGGAACAGAATAAGAGGATCCAGATATGAAGCCACACAACTATAAGCAACTTATCTTTGACAAAGGAGCTAAAAATATACGATGGAGAAAAAGCAGCCTCTTCAACAAAAACTGCTGGGAAAACTGTTTAGCAGTCAGCAAAAAACTGAAACTAGATCCATGTATATCACCCTATACCAAGATTAACTCAAAATGGATCAAGGATCTTAATATCAGACCCCAAACTCTTAAGTTGATACAAGAAAGAGTAGGAAATACTCTGGAGTTAGTAGGTAATAGGTAAGAACTTTCTCAATGAAACCCCAGCAGCACAGCAACTAAGAGATAGCATACATAAATGGGACCTCATAAAACTAAAAAGCTTCTGTTCATCAAAAGAAATGGTCTCTAAACTGAAGAGAACACCCACAGAGTGGGAGAAAATATTTGCCAACTATACATCAGACAAAGGACTGATAACCAGAATATACAGGGAACTTAAAAAACTAAATTCTCCCAAAACTAATGAACCAATAAAGAAATGGGCAAGTGAACTAAACAGAACTTTCTCAAAAGAAGAAATTCAAATAGCCAGAAAACACATGAAAAAATGCTCACCATCTCTAGCAATAAAGGAAATGCAAATTAATACCACGCTAAGATTCCACCTCACCCCTGTTAGAATAGCCATCATCAGCAACACCACCAACAACAGGTGTTGGCGAGGATGCTGGGGAAAAAGGAACCCTCTTACACTGTTGGTAGGAATGTAGACTAGTACAACCACTCTGGAAAAAAATTTGGAGGCTACTTAAAAAGCTGGACATCGATCTACCATTTGATCCAGCAATACCACTTTTGGGGATATACCCAAAAGACTGTTACTCCAGAGGCACCTGCATATCCATGTTTATTGCGGCACTATTCACAATAGCCAAGTTATGGAAACAGCCAAGATGCCCCACCACTGACGAATGGATTAAGAAAATGTGGTATCTATACACAATGGAATTCTATGCAGCCATGAAGAAGAACGAAATGTTATCATTTGCTGATAAATGGATGGAATTGGAGAACATCATTCTGAGTGAGGTTAGCCTGGCTCAAAAAACCAAAAATCGTATGTTCTCCCTCATATGTGGACATTAGATCAAGGGCAAACACAACAAGGGGTTTGGACTATGAGCACAAGATAAAAGCGAGAGCACACAAGGGAGGGGTGAGGATAGGTAAGACACCTAAAAAACTAGCTAGCATTTGTTGCCCTTAACGCAGAGAAACTAAAGCAGATACCTCAAAGCAACTGAGGCCAATAGGAAAAGGGGAACAGGTACTAGAGAAAAGGTTAGATCAAAAAGAATTAACCTAGAAGGTAACACCCACGCACAGGAAATCAATGTGAGTCAATGCCCTGTATAGCTATCCTTATCTCAACCAGCAAAAACCCTTGTTCCTTCCTATTATTGCTTATACTCTCTCTATAACAAAATTAGAAATAAGGGCAAAATAGTTTCTGCTGGGTATTGGGGGGGGGAGAGGGAGGGGGCGGAGTGGGTGGTAAGGGAGGGGGTGGGGGCAGGGGGGAGAAATGAACCAAGCCTTGTATGCACATATGAATAATAAAAAAAAAAATGAAAAAAAAAAAGAAATTCTGTATCATAAAATGGTGTATGTCTTATAAGTAAAATTAAGAAAAGCATTTCAAGGGGGAAAACTTTTACATAAGGTATGATATTTTATTCAGATACCTTTGAATATAATAATATATTTTTGCTCAGAAATTCAGTCTAGTTTTTATATGATCTGATGTGTTATAAGTAGCACTCATTTTCGCTTTAATGAATTTTAGGAAATAGATAAGTAATTTGCTGGTATTCCAAGTGCTCTTCAAGGATCCTGTTTCAAATTGTCTTATTACTCATGCATTTAGGATAAAATTGCAAAATATATAGGGGGACACACTGAACATCTCTGTTTCTGTGACATAATAAAGTATCTTCATTTTTCTTCTCATTTCTCTGTTTCAATTTCTGTCCTTCTCTACCTTGGTTTTCCTTGATCATTTTATCTAAGGATGTCTGCAGTCAAAACTTGCAGGCAACTTTGTTGCTTTGTTTCCTGATGTGTTATTTAAGCATGTACCACTTAGAGCTCTGCATCCTTTACATGTCCCTGTTCTTCTCATTTAGATCAGATGACTTTCAGTTAGGTTACACATATGAACTTGCACATATCGTGCATATATAGCACATACGTCCACAGTTACATGTGTGTATGTACATTTTTTTATTGTTGTGTTTGGAGTACATTGTGTCATTTACAAAAGTTCTTGCAATATAACATGTATATCATACTTGAATTTCCCCTCTCCAACATTGTCCTTTTTCCATCCCCTCTTTTTCTGTTCCTGGAATAGTTTCAACAGGTGTCATTTTTCCATTTACACCCAGGTGTACACAGTATTTGCACCATATTTACCCTCCTACACCCTTTCCTTACCTCCTCCACCCTTCCACTGATACTAGCCCCTCAGGCAGGACCTGTTTTGCCCTCTTGTTCTCGAATTTTGTAAATGAAAAGGAAAAAAATGACATTTTTGTTTGCTTAAGATAGCTACACAGGGAGTTTCCTTGTGACATTTTCATGTATATATGTATTGTAACCCGAATTGGTTCATATCCTCTATTTTTCTTCTTTCTACCTTAGTCCCCTTCTTATGGTGACTTCAACAGGTTTAAAAATTCTGTATTTGTTCTTGTATAAAGAGTACATCAACCATCTCTACCTTCCTAACTTCCTCCTTTTACCCTCCCCTTGTCATATGTGACCTCTCCTTAGTGTGACTTATTCTTAATAATATTGCTACATTTGTATTAGTTCTATATTCCACCATTGAGAGAAAACATGCAGCTTTTTGCCTTCTGAACCTGGATAACATAAGATGATGTTCTCGAGTTCCATCCATTTACCTGCAGATGATAAAATTTCATTCTTGTTTGTGGCTGAATACAATTCCATTGTGTAGAAATACCACATTTTCTTAATCCATTCATCAGTAGTGGGGCATCTTGGCTGTCTCCATTGCTTACATTTGATATGCACACATCATACACATGCATATATATATATGTGCAGGAACACACACACTATACACAAACGTATGTAAATATGTAAAAGCAATTTTGGCGAAAAGTACTTAATTGTCAGAACTTTTTTTCCTATTTTTATTCAGATATTGCTATCATATTCCAACATAGCTCATGACCTTCAGAGGACGGTGGCCATACCTCTAGCTCCTGGCCTACAATGCTGAGGACATCCCTTATACACATTCCGTGGCTGCTGGTTCAGGAATGGACATTTGAATCAGTTTGGTTGAGTTGAGATGTGTTTGGTACTTTTGTAAAAGGAATTTCTTCCCTGTCACCAGAGGCGATGGTTGTATGTACCTCTGGTATAGAAGTCATCCTGCTCCTGGCTTGAGATAGTATGACATGCTAAAGAGATAAGTAAGGATCAATACGAATGCAGGGGAGCCTGAGAGGACCCTGATAAAGCCTGAAGCCTGTGGACTGTTAGCTTGTAGAAGGCAGTAAACTCCTGTCAGGTTTTCTGTCCCTTGTGAAGAGAGGTAATCTGCAAATATCCAAACATGCACACATTGCCAGACATTTAGAAGGTGCTCAGGAAATAGTCCAAGAAACTCCAGTGCTCGCTCTTTCTAAAAGGAAGGACAGCCGGCAGCATGCCTGGGTTGTAAATGGCCTCTGTTGTGTTTAGCACTCATTAGCCTTGAAGTGGTTGTCACAGTGTGACTAGCATGGCTAATGTTCTACGCTGTGGTGTGAATTACTGCCCTTCTTTTGTTTAGTTCTTAATTTCCTTGGTCTTTGACCTTATTTTTTGGCCTTTTGTTGATAATAAATTTCTACATGGTAAAAGCAAATTAGATTTCCATTGATATTAAGATGCAATGACTTTTTAGCCAGGGGCCATTTATAAATGAATCCCAGAATACCATTGCCTTTTGTGGGAAAAAAATAGGCATGTGTATACACACACACACACACACACACACACACATATGACTTTGAGAAACATACCTTATTAGTGGGTGTTTCAGCCTCAAACCACAGTGCTGACACTGGGATGGAGGCCTCCTCTATTGGAGAGCATTTTTACCTGTGCAGAGACCCTAAGCTCAGTACTTTCTCTGTACAGAGAAGTCCAGGGCAGAGTTTTGGCTTTACGTTTCAGGAAAGAAGGGGAGGCGGGAAGGGGTTTCTAGGTGTGACCTGCCACCCACACTATATTTGTGGGAGAGCAGACCCTTTAGAAAGAAAAGGAATGATGTAGCTGGATCCTCGCTGTTCTGGCCTTAAAGGAAGAGCAGAGGCTAAGGGGTAGACCATGCCACAGGCTTATCTGTGGGGAGGAGTTCAGACAATCCCCTTATTGTTCCCCAGTACAGATTTTGTTCCTTCAATGCAAATGAATGGTTCCTGTGAGTCTTGAGAGGTGCTTTGGCTCCAGTCTGGCAGTAGAAACCACCTACCTACCCTGTGCCTGCCCCAGCAGCCTTACCCTGATTAACAGATGGTGGGTAACTGGCCCAATTCCCTTTCCTTTCAGCTGGGCCATTTGATTCATGCTCCATACTGTCCTTCAGATTTCCCCAGAGGACCAAGGCTCCATCTGACTACAGTATAACCTCTTCAGCACTGTGCCGTTCATTGGCTTCTGTCTCATTCTTGTCTTGCTTCTCTCTTTCCCATTTGGCTCATCCTAGCATCATCTCTATGGCAAAGCTACTTGTATTTGTATCCTTCTACCTAAGAGGTACAACCAGCCACATGCAATGTTTGCAATCCAGATTCGGCTGGAGACCACTGAACATGAGAACAAGTTAACCAAATACCTTGAAAATACGGCAGATGAGAACATGGTGTAAAAGATGTTGGTAGAACAAAGAATTACTTAAACCAGAGCCAAAACTTCAAAGCCATGGCCTTAAAATCCCTGGAGTCAAGTCATACAGAATAAGAGATACAGTTTGGCAGGTGTGGCAGATTAGGACTGGTCGAATTGAACTAGCTAACACACCTCAGAGATCGAACAAACTTGGAGACCAGGCCATCCTTGGTGGTTCCTTTGAGTTGAAGGATAGATTTATAACAGGATTCCTCCCCCCCGTAAGACATTCACATTTGTATATTCATCGTTCCTCCTTTCTTCTCCTCTTTTCCCTCTTCCTTTTAGAGTAACATCATTCTTGTATTGTATTATATACTTAATTATCAGTATTTTGTGTCATGCCTCCCCCCATATACTCTAACCACTGACACTAGGGTGATGTACTGATGAATGTGTTTAACTCCCCAAGTGATGCGTGGAGACCACCAGAGTAATTCATCATCTCTCCCCAGCTATTTAGAGTCTGTTCTTGCCCATAAGAGATGAGGAGATTTGGAGAAAAATTTCATAGCTTCTAAGATACAGGAAGAAAGTCTCTGTTCTTTTTCGTGATGACCTAGAGAGGTATGGGGACCTGGGGGTATGGTTAGTCTGAAGGCAGTGGTGGTTTTGAGAGGTGGATGGAACCAACCACAGAGGCCTTTCTGTGATGCCAAAGAATTGTTTTCTTGCTTATTGAAGGCATTTGGATTTAGGGTCTGATGCTTTGAAGGCATCTCTCACATACTGTGTTTTCTTTCTTAAAGGAATTGTGTTAAAATATTCCTTTAGTTTTGTTAAAGCAGTTCTTAAGCTTCTTTTCACTTGGATTTTAATGATCCAGTGTTTTCGGATTTAATTCTACATCCTAAAGTTAGACTTATGTTTACTAGAGATGCTGATGGTTGAGGGGGAGATGTTAAATGTGAAAGTCTGACTATAAATATCTTTGGCAGTGCCTGGTTAATGTGGCTGTTATTAAATATTATATAACATGTCAAGAATTTTTGTTATTAAGGTGGAAGTGTATCTTTAAATCACGTCACAGTGCTCAGTTACTCATGAGAGGTGTTTGTAGAAACACCCACAGTTGACTATTGACCACAGACTTACGTATGGCTTTAGCTAAATCAGTTCTTCCTGTAGAGGCCACTTAAAATCTGAAAGCGAAATTTATGTTTTGAAAAAACGGAACTGACATTATGTATTTCTTTTTTATTTTATTTTATTTTATTGTTCATATGTGCATACAAGGCTTGGGTCATTTCTCCCCCCTGCCCCCACCCCCTCCCTTACCACCCACTCCGCCCCCTCCCTCTCCCCTCACCCCTCACCCCCTCAATACCCAGCAGAAACTATTTTGCCCTTATTTCTAATTTTGTTGTAGAGAAAGTATAAGCAATAATAGGAAGGAACAAGGGTTTTTGCTGGTTGAGATAAGGATAGCTATAAAGGGAGTTGACTCACATTAATTTCCTGTGCGTGCGTGTTACCTTCTAGGTTAATTCTTTTTGATCTCACCTTTTCTCTAGTTCCTGGTCCCCTTTTCCTATTGGCCTCTATTTGTAGAGCTTTTTAGCTTATGTAAAACAAGCCATAAATTTATGGATTGAATTTTCTTATAAAATCATCTTATCCTTTTGAGGTGTAGGGTTGGGGTCAGTGGGGAGTTGGGGGTTGGGGAAGATAGCTCATCAACAACTTGTGGCTGATGGTTTATTGTATTTTCTGGGACTTAAGATCTCACAAACTTAAAAAGTTTCAACAAAGATAAAATTTTAATTTGAAAGAAAAATTGAAGGGACAGTGCCATAATCTCCCAAGTCACCAGTTTATTTGTTTGTACTCAAAACCTCAATAATTATTAACAATTTGCTGTCATTTCCCCTTCTGTGTTGGAATATGCCTGTACATACATTTGCTAGATCATTAGAAGGTCACCTGCAGATAATCATGACACTTTGTTTTTATTGAGAAATATGAATGACTCTGAATGAGATGCATCATTTTCTGACTCGGACTTTATGAATGTCCTGGTGATTTTGTGGCAAACCATAATTGATTAAGCTATTTTTACAGTGAAGGTTAGTTAACATTGTTCTGCCTCTCAGCTTTATTTTTCATTGACTGTCTCTCTCTCCCTGGGCTCAGCAGCCCCTGGTCCTGTGGGACCTGTGGACTCTTGGGGAAGATGGCGTAAGCAAGCGAGTACGGCATGATGAGAGGCACGATGGGGAGTCTCTCAGAGAGACTTTTCTGGAGGAAGAAATGGGGTTTAGTCCAAAGTCTCACAAGTGAATGAGGAGTTAGCCAGGCAGGAGAAGAGATGTAGGGTGAGGATATGGGGTGGGGGAGATTGAGCAGTATGCCATAAATAGGAAGGTCACATGCAAAGTCAAGTGGTGAGACAATAGTCCTTTTTTTTCTCATTTTTCTCTTTGTGATAGTGGGGATCAGATCCAGGGCCTTCAGCGTGCTAGACAAGTGCTTTACCACTGAGTTATGACCCTAAACTGGTCCTTTCTAGAAACATTGTAAAATGTGACTTGTGTAAACGAAGAGAGAAAGATTGAGTGAATGTGAAAAGTGTTGGGCAGAAGGGGGAGTGAGAATGGAGTAGGAGGCTGGTGAAGTGGCTCAAGTAGTAGAGTGCCTGTCTAGCAAGCATGAGGTCCGTGAGTGCAAACCCCAGTACCAAAAAAAAAAAAAAATCCCCAAAACAAAAAAAGTGGTGAGAGTGGGAGTAGGAAAGACTGGCAAGGCTGGGGCCATTGCTAGACTTACAAGTTTCTTTAAAGACTTTGAACTTCTTTCTGAGTGGACTATAGCTCTTGAAGGTTTTAATTAGAGCAGAACCATGACCAAGAGTCTGTGTAGAAGGCTCACTTTAAATGGAGAATTGCTCAGAGAAGCTAGAGTAAAAGTGGAATTGTGTGGTATGCAACCTGAGTAGGGTCATGACAGAGGGAATGGAAGAGGTGGCTGAGTTTTTGAGACATTGTTACCATGTTTAAATCATTTCTTTTTCAATTTAAGTTTTCCAACATGCAGAGAAGTTGAAAACATTACTTCCAGCACTTTGATTTAATCCTGGCCAGCTTTTGGGCATGTTCACTCTCTCTATTGCTCTAGGTATAAATTTACCTGTTTCTTTTTAGTACATTCTGTTGTCAGTTTCAGATGTGCTTAAATCCTGGCCATTTATTAGCATCAAGAGTTTGGCCAAATTCCTTAATCTTTCTGTGTGAATTCCCTCATTAGTAGTGATGATACATCCCAGAGTGATTGTTGAGTTCTCGACAGAGTGCTAACCACAGAACCCTACTCAGTAGGCTGAGTGATTTGTGGAATATGTAGTTGCCTTACTTCTGATGAATGTATTTAGTAATAATATTTAGAGCACAGGTTTTATGTCTTATTTACTAGTTACTTCCTTTTTTAAAAAAAAAAATGTTGTGAAATATAGTGAAGGTTTGTTAACTTTTATTTGGAAAACCTGACTGACTGCTTAGTAGGGATAGGGTGGACTTGTATCCCTGGTCCTAGCTACTCAGCAGCACTTGATATCACAGAAAGGGATGAGACACCTGGGTATTAGTCACTTTTCTGTCACCATGACAGAATCCTGGAGAGGAACAATTTAAAAGACGGAAGGATTTATTTTAGTTCACAGTTTCTGAGGTTTCAGTCCATCGTGGCAGGGAGGGCATGAAGGAACGGATCATCTCATGGTGGACAGGAAGTACAGAGAAGACAAGGGACCAGGAACCTTTAAAGACAGGCCAACAATGACCGACTTCCTCCACCTTGTCCAGTTTCCACTGCCTCCCAAAATAGTACCACCAGCTGGGGACAAGGCATTCAGCACATGAACTTGTGGGGTACATTTCATGTTCAAACTGTAATACACGAGAAAGTGGACTAGGTTCAAGTGGAGGCCATGATATTGATAAGACTCACTTGTTGCACTTCCAGAGAAAGGGTCTTGAAAATTTCTAATCCATCTCATGTATTAAATGGCATGGGCAGTGTGGGAAGACACACTACAGTGACATATCAGGGGTGCTGGTCTTGCAGTAAACAAGTGGCTGTCACTGCTGGTGAGCTGAGGCCAACCTCATCAGAACTTTTTTTGTGAATTTCTGGGAAACCTGTCCAGCCCAATACTCAAACTTTTGCACTGTTGATGGTTAGAGTAAGCTGTTAAAAAACAAAACAAAACATGTTATGGATCAGGCCATGCAGCAGTTAGCTTTCATTTGCTGGTGGGACAAAGAAGTTGAATGTGCTTTTCAAATGCATAGAAGAAAACACAGGTCTATGTTCACCTCAGTAAAACTTCCTCGGAGTCTTTTCTTACCCACAAATAGAGTAAGGATGCCTGGTGCTTTCTGTGTTGGACGAGTTTGAGAAGGCAGACTGAAGATTGTTCTCTAAATAATCTAGACTGCTTGGGCACAGGGTGGTGTGTCCATGGTGTGGAGCAGTAGCTCTGAAAGAACCTGAGACACAAGTCTCCTCTTCGTTGTGGCAACAGGTAACCTTGAGGTCCAGGATCTACTTTCAGCATGGCCTTTTAAACCTCAGCTAAAATAAGTGAGGAACCTAGAGGTACCTGCTGACCTGGCTTGTATTGAGCATTCCTCTGCATGCCTGTGTTGTTTTGTCAACAATGCATGCACCCCTAAGCCACATATGATTGTGAAGAGAACACAGGAAATGCAAATGTGGCTGTGTAAGGAAGAGGCAAGGCTGCCATTGTTAGGTGGAGACAGACTCCCCATGATCTGGGGTCATTTTCTCAGACAGAAGATCAGAGGTCCCTGTGACTCAGTGGGCAAGGGTATAAATGAGGAGTCCTGAAACCCAGGCTCACTACAGTGTCCAATATAGCTGAAGTGTGGCTTAGATACTGGCACAAACGTTGTCCCAGGAAATGTATGGTATCTGACTGCCAGCTGACTGCAGAGGTCTAGCTGAACAATTGAGTGGGGTGTCTTGAGAGTCCACCCTGCGCCCAGGCACTGTGAGCACAGTAGTAACCTTAGCTTGCTGTCCAAATCTCTGTTTGGTAGAGAGCTGTGGCACTCACTGCTGCCCCCTGGTGGTTCAGTTACTGGCATGGACTTGCCAGTGTGTTTGAGAAGGAGAATAAATTGTGACTGCCATGCCATGCCAGGAGATACATACAGGGTGTCTGCATCTTTGCTTTGAGCTATATATGATGATTTACCACATATTTGTGTTCTCCCTTTATGGAAGACCTAATAAAGAAGTACAGGGAGATGAAAATACGAAAAACCAAATGATAGAAATTTAAGAGTGAAAACTTTTAAATACATTTAAAAAAAATTCAGTTTAATGATGTTTTTCATAAATACAGTTAGAAACTGTAGAAATAATGTATATGATTATAGTTTAGTAATAGCTTTGAATTTAAGTAATATTAGGACACATGTACTTTTTATGACACTTAACTTTTACATTGACCAAAATGAAAGGTTTTGTCACTTACATAACCTTTTTGACTTCAGTTTTTTCCCATTATTACTGTTACTATTGCTTTCTGTACAGCAGGCCACTGTAGCATGTCTAAGTATTTCTTAACAGTGTTGTTATGTGACTAACTCTCGTTTTGTTTGTCACAGGGACCTCCGGAACAATCTTATTAGTAGCATAGATCCAGGTGCCTTTTGGGGACTGTCATCACTTAAGAGATTGTGAGTGTTTGAATTGTTTCTTTATGAGTTTGAACTGTTTCTTTCATAAGTAGCTGTTAACTTTAGCATTACAAAAATGAATACTTAATAATTTTAGAGGGTCCCATGGCCAGGTCCCTGATAGAAGAACAGAGAGAATTTTTAATGTAAGTGTCTTGGAAGGTGTTTAATTTTCACAGTAACATGAATTGTTTGGTGGTAAGCAATTGTGTCCCTGTTATGTTAGTAAAATCATTACCATGCCACCTTTGCAAGCTAACATGATCTATAGACGATTTTCAAGTTACGACTCCATTTAAACTGTATCTTTTATAAGTAACATCTAAGTTATGACTCCACTTATACTGTATCTGTTATAAGTAACACATAAGTTATGACTCCATTTAAACTATGTCTGTTAAAAGTGACACATAAGTTGAGCCCCTTTCTATTAACAACGTAATCTTGCCATGTTCATGTGCATTTTGTGTATTATTATTATTGTTTCAAGACCTAAAGACTAATTTTTATTACTTCCATAGTTAAACAATTCCTCCAGTTATGCTCTTTTCACAATGTCCCATATTTGAGAAGTGACAGTCAAGCCACATGGACTGTCTCACCATCCTGTATTCCTTCCAAAGACATTTATTGGGCACTGGCTGCTTATCGTGCTCCTACTTCTCTGGAAGGGCTCATAGATTCCTAGGGGCAATGTAATGGAGGACAAAGAATTTTCTGTATACCCTTCTAAGTTCCTTGCTGGGACCCTTTAACAAAAGACAGATGAACAAGGGAAAAACAGGTTTATTAACAGGTATGTATTTCATGTGTATACTTGGGATCAAACCCTGGAAAAGGATGACTCTCAAGGATAGGCTTAGAACTCTGGCATTCTAGGTGTCCATGGCAAGGAACAACACATTTTTAGAGAAGTGTCAGGGCAAAGGAAAAAGACCTTGAGTCTCTTAGAGATAGCAAATTATGGGAAGGCCAATAAAAGGAAAATTAATGGTAGATGAAGACCTGCTCTGTTACAAACTGTGAGGCTGGGGCTAATCACTGATTCTGATACTTAAGTTCTAGATTATTCCCTCCAACTTTTTCTTCAAAGGAGGAGTGTGACATCATGTCATTAGGTACAACCACTTGTTATTCCTCCCCTTATGATCCACACTACTAAATTAACAGCTCTTTTGGTAATAGAAAAGTTAATACTAATAAAATCTCTATGCCACGATAGAGACTGAAGATGACTCCACGAATCCGGTTTCATCAGGATATTTTAATGATATTGTACAATACCTTAGGTTCTGTCTAGTTCTTTATCTTAAATGATTTCTCATGTACTGCCATCTAAAATAAGTAAAAAAAAAAAAAAGAATTCATCTTCAGTAGCATCTAATTTAATTACTGGTATTGTAGTAGGCATCGCCTTAGCTTTTTCTCATTGCATTACACATTAAGTAGTCTCTTGTGTTCTTGTCTTGGAAGGTAATTGCCATTTATAATGTTCTTCCCAGAAGAAAATACATTCTTAATTCCAAACAGCTCAATTACGAGCTTACGGTACACAACTTGAAAGCTGAGGCGTCCTAAGTATAGGCTCAGTGGATGCAAAGATACCTGCCATTAGCAATGCTTGCTGGTTGTGTATAGATGCAGCCACTTTTTCATATGGGGCCTTAAATCACTGATTTCAGTGGTGCCTCCTACTTGAGGGCCACACATAGTGTTTGTAAATGTGTCACACCTTAAGTAGCTTTCTGAAAAATCACCAGAAGTAGTTGGAAGCCAGACCCATTCAGTTTCTCTTGCTTTATTAGCAAATTCAGACTGATTCTCAATCCAAATGAAAAGCCATTATCAATACCTAAATTCTGTTTTAAGTAGGTATAGCTGTAATGAAATTGTTTCTCAAAGAATCAATGG
The DNA here is from genome assembly GCF_047511655.1 of Castor canadensis. Classification (NCBI taxonomy): domain Eukaryota; kingdom Metazoa; phylum Chordata; class Mammalia; order Rodentia; family Castoridae; genus Castor; species Castor canadensis. The sequence continues at coordinate 138,102,682 of NC_133394.1, forward strand.
TAATTACACCATTTAAAGCTTAGAATTGAGACAAGATAATGAATAGGACCAGAAATGCTTCTTTAAGCAACAATTTACAAGATGATGCTTAATTTTCTTGTACACTAAAACACAGAAGTAAAACTAGAATTAAAAACAGTCCCACTCAATCAAATACTTAGCTTTAATATTCTGAAGAGATTGAGCTATATAGCAAGCACAGATGAAGATTTATGTTGCTTAAGATTCTTTCGGCAAAAGTTCCCATAGGAGAGGGAAGGTGGTGCTACGAAACGATGGGATACACGGTTACTTAAGAAAGCTTTTGAAATACGTAAAGAAAACAACAGATGAGTACAAATGCTATGTTCTTATAATTTATGGTTAAGCTCATAGGTTTTCTGTCATAACTAAGTATTCAGCTTGCAATTACAATTTTTTGGTTTGAAAATAGGAGCTTCACGTCACTTTTTTAGAGTAACTCAAGGTGTAATTTAAAGAATGTGTACTTCTCTGCACAGAGAATAATATGGATGTGGAAGAAAATGTGATAAAAATATTTTTGAAATTTTGATTCAGAGAGCTTGTTCTGCTTCTATTGAAATCCAAAGTATATGGAATTATTCAAAATCTAACAACTCATAAAAATGAAGATTCATTGATTGCTGTAGGGGTTTCTTGCATAGGGTACCAAGTCCACTGATGAACAAGGATGATAGACATGCCACCCTAGTTGAAAGTTATAGAAATTGTCAGTTGATATCTCCCAACCAAATGCAGGTCGCTGATTAAATGTAAAATTGTGTTCATTGTCCTTAGTGTAAAGTAAAATAAGTGAGGAGAGATTCAACAAAATCTTAACTGAAAATTCGGCCTGAGTTATAAGTAAAACATTTCATAGGCTGAGGAGAAAGATAACAATGTTTAGAAAGTAACATTTGATGGGAAATAGAAGTTAGGGCTAACTGACAAAATAATTGGACCATTACTGAGATATCGTTAAAGTCATTCGGCTTGAAACTAAATGATAGGTCTGTTTTTCATTACAGTCCAAACTTGCAGGTGTTTAAGGAATTAAGTTAGCATTAAGTTTCAAATGTTTTTGAGGAAACAAAAGTTCTCACATTTTGATAACTTAGCCTTTTATCGTTATCTACTATTTGCTGGACAAGATTGGGCTGTGTTCTCCAGCTGCCCTGGCATAATTAACTGTGTAGGTCATCTAAGGAATTGTATTGCAGACAGTAAGACAAATTGAGTCCCATTTTTACTAGTCCACTTTTATCTTGAGTAATTTTGTAGGAGTTACTGCTTGAAATATAATTAAGTATCATCTAGTCTGTGTGTCAGTAGTAAGTGAAAGCAAGAATCATTTTCTCTGAGTGCCATTCTTATCTCACGTGAGGTGGGTAAACATCTCAAGGGTGCAGAAAAGAAAGGTGCAGTTCTTGAATATTGAGTGTATAAGACGTGTATTAATGAAGAGAACTACTGGAAGATACATTTTTCTCCCTTTCACCTTAGGGACCTGACAAATAATCGAATAGGATGTCTGAATGCAGACATATTTCGAGGACTCACCAATCTGGTTCGGCTGTAAGTACCTTTCTTTCTTACTAAAATATAAGGAAGTGTTTGAACCAGTATGCAAATATTTATGAATACTCATGATGCATTTAATATTAGAGTAGCAGCTATAGGGGCAACTTTACTTGGGACTTCAGAAGAAAAAATGGATAAGGAATTTGCAACTTAATCTTGGAGATATAGCGTCTTCAGAATGTAAAGCACATTGAGTATCCACAGTGATTGGGACCAGGAGTGTTTCAGATTTGGATTGATTTTTTCATGTTTTGGAATATTCTATATGTTTTGTGTGATGCTCTGGGGACCCAAATATAAACTTGAAATTCCTTTGTGTTTCATATACGCCTTATAATCATAGCCTGAAGATAATTTTATACAGTATTTTTAATAATTCTGTGCATGAAATAAAGTTTCATGGGGTGTAATTTTCCACTGGTGCCATCATGTCAGTGCTCAAAAGCTTTGGATTTTGGAGCATTTTGGGTTTCAGATTTTCATATTAGGGATGTTCAACCTGTAATACATTATAAACCCTCTTACCCACCTCCCCCACCACACGTTTGCCTACAGAAAAGAACACATTCATATTGAGAGTTGTGATTGAAAACTTTGCTTGTCTGGGCAAATTTCTTCTTCTTCTTTTTTTTTTTTGCAATACTGGGGCTTGAACTCAAGGACTGGAACCATTCTACCAGCCCTTTTTTGTGATGGGTTTTTTCAAGATAGGGTCTTGAGAGCTATTTGCCTCAGCTGGCTTTGAACCACAGTCCTCATGATCTCTGTGGCCTGAATAGCTATGTTACAGGTGTGGGCAAATTTCTTGTAAGGGGTAAAATGTGAGCTGATGGGACAGAAAATTTACAAAGATTTGGATGGTTAGGGAAGAAAAGACGCCAAGCCAGTGATGTATGGAGGGGGAAATGAGAGAAAGACCAGTTCTCTGATGGCCTCTAACCATGTGTTTGGGGTGAGTTGTTTAATTTTTCTGTTTTTCATCTATAAAGCAGGATTAACAGTACCTCAAGGTTATTACAAGGATTAAAACAAATTATGACTAGTTATCACCATTATAATTTATGTGTAACACAGACTTGGAATAACTTTGTATAAGCCATCAAATACATTTTTGTTTTAAAAATAAATTCCATTTGGGGAATGTTAGAAATAATGCTGATTCTCTATAATAGAGCTTTATTTTGGAAAAACAGAGTGAGGCTTAGAACTGAGTCAGTAATAGGAAGCCACCAAGTGAGACATTTGCAGAAGATTAGCATAAATTCTTGCTTTTTTATTTTTTAGTATTGGCTGTTTTTATTAGCAGAAATCAACAGGTTTTAAAAGACAAGTGTTTAATGTTTATTTATTTTTTATTCTACTGGGTGGTGGTACGTTGTGGCATTTATAAAGTACTTACAGTGTATCAAATGTATCATACTTGAATTCACCACTCCTACCACTCTCCTTTATCCCCCATCTCCTGATTCCTGAAATAGTTTGAACAGATACCATTTTTGCATTTACATGCATGTGTACTCAGTATTTGCAAGCTGTTTACATTGTTTCTAATGTTTCATTCAAGTTCAGTTTGAAAAAGCATTTAAGGACATAGCGAGGTTATTTCATATATCATGTAAGGAAGGGGACTTCAGGTTAGTTTTTATTAGAATAGAACAAATTGCTCCTACTTCCTATACTGGAAATTTGTAGATTTTTTTTTTATGACTTAAAACTAATTATACTAATGGCATTTTGACTCCTTTGTAATTGGGGTGCAAACATTTTTACTTAGTGCTTTTATATCTTTTTCAGATTTGTGTGTGTTGATTTTTGAGGACTGACTTAATTTTTGGCAAAATTTTGCATTATAGAAGTTTTGCTGTATTTTTGGCTAGCTATGACTTGTCATCCATATGAGTATGAAGCATACTGCTTTGTTCATTATAGTTCCAGACTGATTTCTGGCTTTGACCTCGGGATTTGACCCCTCAGCAAATGGCCTTTAGTTAGAGCAGCTGAGTGTGAGAATTTTTTTGGGGCAGATTATTATTTTCTTACTATTTCCTTTGCCCCCTGCCTCAAAAGCTAAGATTTTTTGGTAGTTCTAGAAATACTTGGGTTGTCTTATCTGATGTGAAAATTTACAAGTCGTAGAACACAATGAACATAGAACTGGTGAATCACTAAACAAAAATAGCGCTGTCAGGCTTGCTACTTTGAGATTTGATTGAGATGAGCCTGTAGCCCATGTAATAATAGAATATTGTAGCTATTTTAAACGGAACATGGGTTATCTAGAAATAGGTCTGGCTGAAACCTTTTAATACTTTTTAAGGAAAAAATGGTTATTAAGGTAGTTTCTTAACATTCAGGGATGTTATTACCATAAAGTTGTTTATAATACTTTGGGTGGACATAGGTCTGGAACTTGGATCAAGAGACACTGGGCGAGTGCTTTGTATCAGCTGCTGCCATCTCCAGATTTCCGAGTTCTAAGAACCATGGAATGTGCTGGTTGTGAGGCCAACAAAAATCTTGTTTTTTAGGCATGGAGAAGAGCATGTTCTCAGTGCAGCAAGTGAGGATTTGATGAGCAGTGGGGTGTGTAGAATTGTTCTTAAGTTGGGAGTCAGAGAGCTCACAGAGTCTACAGTCTATAGTCCACTGGGTCACCCTTGTCGCTCTTCCCTCTGCCAACTCACCACTGAGCTCCCTTGGTTGCCTTAGAAGTAGGGACCTCAGATACTGAGACCTCTTAGCCAAGGAGGGTGGGATCCCAGGCCCCAGCAGGCAGGCCCCAGTGGGGTAGTGTTCTTGTCCATACTTCTCATCATTTTGAAAAAAGTCTTGACTTTGGAGGTTTAGGGTAAAAATTGAAAACAACTTTGTCTCAGTGTGTTGGAGGCCTCAGTGGGCATGGATGGGGCTGGGGGTATAAACTTGATTAATTCTCTGTATTGATCTCTACTTTTGCTGATGGAGACATTCCCTTTAACAGTCTCAGTGAAGTGTAGCTGGACTCCTGAGGTTGCTCTGTACAGTGGCGATGGTTAGCTGACTGAAGAAGCAATGTGCCTTCTCTGTTATTCACCTAAGTTAATTTGTAGAGAAATTGTCAGGAGGATGACAAGCTAAAAGCGTGACTTTTCTTTTTCTTTTTTTAAATGAATTATTATCAGCTTAAAACCTGTATTTTTCCCTAATAATTGTGCCCAAAATATTTCTGTACGAAAAATGTGTAAATCATGTTTATATAAACTTCTCTTACATGATTCCCTTTATGCAAAAATTATACATATATAAAAATTTTCTATAAAGAACTTCCTTTAAAAAATATGGATGTTATCAAGTAGTAAAACCATATGGAAATAAATACATGGGAACAACTCCCTCTGTCATTTTAGTTATACCACACTGAAATAGCCTATATTAATGATCTGGTATGTGTGTGTATATATAAATATATACTTTTTTTTTCTGTTTTTTATTTGTTTTCTGTTGCCCCTACTTTAAAAAATTACCAATCAATATATTACATCTTTTCAACAGGCTAGTAAAATTAGTTTGTGCTTTTTTCATGGCTATCTGGAATATTCCAGGTACGGGACAAATTATAATTTAACTAGCCATTCTTCTGTTGATGAAGATTTCATTTGATTGGATTTTCCCCTCCTTTAAAACAGTCCTGGTAAACGTCCCTGTTTATCTGCAGGTGGTGCATCATGCACGTGTAATTTCAGGACTTCAAGTATGTCTGTTTAGCAAAAAGCAAGTGAATAAAGAAAAGTTGAGAGATTAAGAAGTGACAGCATAAAGGGGAGGAGTGAAGGTGCGTGGATAATTCACCTTCCAGTCCATCCACTGATCTTAATGTGACACCAGAGTAGTAAATGAATTTGCTGTTGTGGTTGTCATACTCAGTTTTTTGTGTCATTCTTGGTACTCTCCCTACCCCCCTTTTTTTGGTGACCATCTCAGTACTGGAGGGTGATGTAGTGTTTTAAAATAAGTGAATTTTTTTGTGGCATATCAGCCATTACATTACTTACTGTGCACCCAAACAAATAGCCAATTTTTTCTAACACCGAGAGAAAATTGGCATGTTTTGAGATTTACCCCTCTCCAGTATGGTTCCTTCTGTGGTCTTTCAGGGAAGTAATAACATGCATATTAGAATCTAGTGGTTGCTGGAAGACATGATTCTTTTGTTTATACTTTGATCCTGCATTTATAGAATAGATTTTTATTTCTAACTTGCTGTTATGAATTTGTGAACATAAAAAACAATCTCTAAAGAGCAGTATCTAAGGAATCAGGGTGTACCCATGTAGACAGACCTGATTTAGTCATTATTCCTCCTGTTTCTTCTTCCTGCTTGTATTATTTTAAACAGTCTCCCAAATCATGCAGTCTCACATGGGAGATTTTCAAAAAAGTACAGGTATATTTTAATTGAATATATGTTATTTTCTTAAAATGTTACAGTGACTTACACTTCTATCAGTCAAGTGCCCTTTCCAGAATCCATATTTGGTATCTAACTACTATGTTAGGCTCGAAAGAGAAAGGCCATCTCTTTCATTGTTATTTTGATTTGCAAGTATCCATTTTTGCTTGTTTTTTTAAAGTTTCCAGGTAGTTCTCCTATGAGAATCAGAAGCATTTTATCCAGACTTTTTAGGTAAAAAAAATCCTGAAGCATATGTACAACCTAGCCCTGTGCTGCTCTTACTGAAGGTCACTGTGGATTGATTTCTGAAGATGGGCGGTTATGCAGTAGCAAGGATTCCCATCCAGGAATCCCCTGCTGCAGGCCTGACAGAAGCTACCCTGCCCCTTCATTCTTTCCCCTCTCCCCACTAGAAATCCAGCTGCACAATTGGCACTCATTCCCACACCTCGGCTGGAGTCAGCTCAGCCTCTTCAAAGCCCCCAGGCTGCTGTTCCAACATTGTGCCTCCCTTATTGTTTCTTGAGAACTCTGCTTCTAAATTGAAACTGTTTTTGATGCTGCACAGGCACAGAACAGATCCTAAGGGGGGGGGGTCTATCATTTCGCCATTTCCCCAGAGTCCCATTTTAATGTTAGAAGCCCCTAAAGGAGTGGTGTATGTACATTCTGAGCAATCAGCTGCCCTTACCGAGTACCTACTGCCTACCTTAGCCTGTTCTAGGTGTCAAAGGAACTCTACCAGATAAGACACACATGCACTACCGCTACCACTTCAAGCTTGGAAGAAAAACTTTGGTCCACTGATAGGAACCAAAAATCATATGCAGTCAACTTGGTGCAGCATAAGATTTTGTGAGCTTAATTTGCACAGAACACTGAACTCTCATACAAGGGGGAAACTGAAGTGGTTACGGAATTTGCCTAAGACCAGTCAAGTTACATTATAGCCCAACTCTCCCTTGAGCCCCTGGACTCAACTGCTGTCTGTCCACGTTATCGCTCAGCACTGATGGATTGCTCCTGCTGACCATGGAGTGATGCTTTCCCTTTTCTTTCTTTTTGGTGGTACTGGGGTTTGAACTCAGGGCCTCATGCTTGCTAGGCAGGAGCTCTACCACTTGAGCTACGCCATCATCCTGCCCTTTTCTGATTGTTAAAAATTTTATTCCTTACTTGCTACTTCTTAATTTGTTTTTATTCCTAAATGACCCCAAGTAAACACATGAAGTATAATTCCAGTGGGAATTCACTTTTTAGCATCAGCTGATACTTGATAGGAAAATCCTTATCATTAATATCCTTTTTTAAGAATTTGGTTAGACTTTGCATAGATTAATCTGGGAAGAAATATTTATTAGGTGATCCCTCTTTCTAACAGTTAAGGTAACTTGCATATATTCTTTACAGCACTACATAGTGATTATAGGGCATTTGAGAAAATATGAGACAGTAAAAAAAATGACATAATTGCATGTATTTTTTTTTCATTTTTCTTTTATTATTCATATGTGCATACAAGGCTTGGTTCATTTCTCCCCCCTGCCCCCACCCCCTCCCTTACCACCCACTCCACCCCCTCCCTCCTCCCCCCCCCCAATACCCAGCAGAAACTATTTTGCCCTTATTTCTAATTTTGTTGTAGAGAGAGTATAAGCAATAATAGGAAGGAACAAGGGTTTTTGCTGGTTGAGATAAGGATAGCTATACAGAGCATTGACTCACATTGATTTCCTGTGCGTAGGTGTTACCTTCTAGGTTAATTCTTTTTGATCTAACCTTTTCTCTAGTACCTGTTCCCCTTTTCCTATTGGCCTCAGTTGCTTTAAGGTATCTGCTTAAGTTTCTCTGCATTAAGGGCAACAAATGCTAGCTAGTTTTTTAGGTGTCTTACCTATCCTCACCCCTCCCTTGTGTGCTCTCGCTTTTATCATGTGCTCAAAGTCCAATCCCCTTGTTGTGTTTGCCCTTGATCTAATGTCCACATATGAGGGAGAACATACGATTTTTGGTCTTTTGGGCCAGGCTAACCTCACTCAGAATGATGTTCTCCAATTCCATCCATTTACCAGCGAATGATAACATTTCGTTCTTCTTCATGGCTGCATAAAATTCCATTGTGTATAGATACCACATTTTCTTAGTCCATTCTTCAGTGGTGGGGCATCTTGGCTGTTTCCATAACTTGGCTATTGTGAATAGAATTGTACGTATTTTTAAAAGTGAAATTATTTTCTTTCTAGAAACCTTTCGGGAAATTTGTTTTCTTCATTGTCCCAAGGAACTTTTGATTATCTTGGCTCACTACGGTCTTTGTAAGTAAGAATTCTTTGTCCTGTTTAACATATATTCATTTTTGAAAATTAAAACATTCATTATGTAGTTTATGAGATTTCATAAAGAACATGTTGTGAATTTGCAAACTTTAGACATTTCTTGAGAGCCTGCATTCAGCTGGAAAAAATATAGTAAATATCATTAATGCATTTCAGACTGAAACTGCTGTTTCCTCCTCAGAATACTATATGCCCCCCCCCCCCCAATTTACCTGTATTCAGGGTAAATAAATTGGTAATTTGACTTCTTTTTCAAATCAGGAAATGTTTTGTTGTTGGGTAATTAAATCCTTAAAGTATAAACTCTCCCTCCCCATAAAGAACTTGTAGTGAGGAATACTTTAGACTTTAAGGATTTAATTTTATCCTGTAATCCCTGCTCCATACTGAATTCACAACCTATTACTAATGTTTCTAGGGCTGCTTATCTCGATTGCTGGCTTTATGAAGTTAAAATAAGATCTTTTTTCACACAGTTCTCTATAGCTTTAGAATTAGTTAGCTTTTTTCCTCAGACACACTTTTGTTAACTGTGAGATTCTACCCACAGGCATTACTTTTGGAAGTAAGTGTATTTTAAGATTAACAGTCTGTCTCAAACTATACATTACACTAATTTCTATTGGAATTGATTTTATTATATTTCAAATTTTTCAGTTTGGGTAATTATTTAAATTTAGTCTTTTTTCTGGGGAAAAATTTCTTCTGTACTAGACCAGATGTCTTCTTTTATCCCTTGCCTTCCTCCCTCCCTCCCTTGTTCTTTCCCTGATTTTCCTCCTATTTCTCTCTCTCTCTCTCTCTCTTTCTTGCTTTCATTTTTTTGCTGTGTTGGAGATGGAACCCAGGGCCTTGCTCATGCTAGGTAAATGCTGTACTACTGTCATCCCCAGGCCATTCCTGAGGTCAAAGCTGTAAGATTGTAAAAGCTAATCTAGACCTTTTGAGATGGAGAATAGCAAGAATGTGGAAAGTATTTTCACGCATAAAACAGAGACACATTGCCAGTGTTGTTACATGGTAGTGTTAGGAACTCACCAGAAGGTAGTGCTTAGAAATTACAAGTCCATCAGGACATTCTTGTGGTATTGTTTTTAAATTTATTACCTCTCTTCTGTATTCCATTCCATCAATTTTTTTCTTTTTCCTTCCGTCCCCTAAAATGAGTGAGATGAACCCTGTGCCAACACACTATGTTAGAAGAACACAACTTGTTTGCTTCTCATACTTAACTGGTTTATAGAATATATTATGTTCTACTTTAGTTATATTTGCATTTTGTTCCTCCTACTATATAAAAGCTCAATGTTGGCAGGGGTGCAGTTTCTTGTAGTTGTTTTTTAGCTGAACTTAGTATAACGTATGTCATGAGAATAGTCAGTTCTTAGTGAAAAGTGTTTCTGGGAGACGATTGTGCTGATCTGCATCTACATTTTTTCTTTGTTTCTTACAGCAAAGGCCTATTATAAAGCCTTCTGCTAAATATAAAGATGTTTCTCTATTTTCTGTCATATCAAGTATGAAGCATGCTTATTTTTATGTCTGTAAAGTTTGTAAGTATCTGTGGCATCACCTCATACATAGGAGCAAACTGTCAGAAGTAGATAGCTATTCTTCACAGAAGTTACGATTTAGTCAGATGTCCAGAATATAACCACATCAAACCATCCTATATTCCTTTATGTTGGTATTTCACTTCCGAAGTCAACAGGGGTGATTGTGCACATTTAGGCCAAGAACACAGCAATGATGCTGAAGATTGGGGAAGACTTCAAGATCCAGAATTACAGCCATGCACTTATGATAATAGGTAAAGGCTTTGTAGACAAAAAGGATAGGGATTTGGTATTCCAAAGCCCTGGGGTTATGGAACTTGGTGCATAAGAAAGGGCTATCTGACAAATAGGTTTTCTTTCGCATACCAACTTTGATCAAACCTAGAGTCCCAGAATCAGTGAGAGGCATCCTTGGGGTTGAACCCTCTGAAAGGCAGGTCATCAGAAAGGAAAGCATAACCAGTTGGTGGAATGTACCTTAAGCATGGTGGAGGGTATTGTGCTTTATAGCAAAAAAGGTAAAGCAATATAAGTGCTCTTGATGCTGCTCATTGCCTTCCTAATGCATATGTTGCAGAGAATTTCAGACGGAGTATCTTTTGTGTGACTGCAACATACTGTGGATGCATCGCTGGGTCAGGGAGAGGAACATCACCGTACGGGACACCAGGTGTGTTTATCCTAAGTCACTGCAGGCCCAGCCAGTCACAGGTGTGAAGCAGGAGCTGTTGACATGCGGTAAGGGAGAAATCAAAACACAGAAAACATTTTCCGTGTTTTGACTTCGCTACCATGCTTTTCTTGACAAACTATAAAATTCTTCTGATGGAACTTAAGTGTGGCTGTTGCTCTTCAAGGATTTTATAGTGTTTAGTTTATACTAACAGTTAAGCCAGATGGATTAGAACACATTGGTTTGATTGGCCAGCTTTCTTTTGACAACCAATTTCAAAGGATAGCACAGACACTCGGATCTTCATCAGTTGGCTAATCAAGAAATTGTTGATAATAATAAAATCTTAGGATGCTCACATTATTTGTTTTTGGGAATGTGAGTTGACAGAGTAGTTTTTTTAGTTTGTTTGTTTTTTGGTTCGTTTTTTGCAGTGCAGAAGATTGAACTTGGGGCCTCACATGTGCTAGTCAAGCGCTGGCCACCAAGTTACAATCCCAGCTCCATGATGCAGTGTTTTTGAAGGATAGTTTAGCAGTATACATCATTGTTTTTAATGCAGTTAGACCCAATGACTTTATATCTTGGAGTTAATTCTTAGGAACTGATCACCTGTAAATTATAAAGGCTTTGTAAATAAGCATCTCACGAGTTCTCAAAAAGAGGAATAATTTAATTACTTTGATGTATTAACCAATGAAGTAATAAGCAATTACTAAAAATCAAAATTCTAAAGAATATCTGAAGATAGGAGGGAAATAGCACATTTGCTATGTATCCAATGAAAAGCAAAACAAAGTACACCCTGTAAACCAAAACTAATCTGTAAAATAATATACAGTGATCCCTGTCTAGATTTTGAGATCAGTTTTCCTTCTTTTGTACTCTTTGAATCAAAATTTAAGGTTTATGAAAGGAAACAATAAACTCTAACATGTCTGCATTTGTGTCACTCACAGATAGCTAATGTTGATACCTTGGGGTATTATCTTCACTGTTTTTCCTGTATTTTGACAAAAATGTCATCAGACTCAATCTATTTTGTAACTTTTTAAAAGTTGAAATAATATAAACTTATTTCCTTATTTTATAAAATAGATGCGTTCTAATGCATTATAGACATAGCCTTAATTTAGCAGCTTCCTTATTACTGCATATTTAGCTTGCTATTGATTTCTCTCTCCATCAAATATGCAAGTATTAATTTCTTTAGATGTATTTTTTCATATTTGTTATTATTTAGGATTCACTACTGCTAAAAATAGAATTGTTGTGTTAGACAAATGAACTAAATGTTTTAAAGACTTTTAATGAGCCAGTGGTAGTTGTGTACATTTTTGATGTATATTTAAAATCTTTCCCTTTAATTTTTCTGACTGGAAGGAAACATATCTTTTAAAAAGTTATTGTAAAGTATAGCATCGTAAAAATGCTTTTTCTTCCCTGTTTTATTTAAATATTCTAAGTTTTTTGCAATAGTATGCATACATTTACAGCCAGAAACCAGTATTTTAATCAAAGATAGTAGTCTCCAAAATGTATCTCTATCCCCCCTTTATAGTCTGAATTTTTTTTTCCAACAGGTTTTAATGTTCTGTGTTCATACAAGTATGTAAAGCACATTGACCATATTTACCCTTCTTTACCTTTGCCATTCCCCGTCCTCCTCCCACTAGTACTCAAAGTGTACTTTAAAAAGTATAAATACCAGCATCTACTCATAATTCCATTCTCTAGATCCAAGTGTTAGTTTACAATTTGTTTGATTTGCTTCTGACAGTTTTATGCTACCACCATAGGAACAAGTCTCAATGCCAGAAAGTACTTTGAAATGGTTTCATTTAAATTTTACTTAATTTTGTTTTCATCTGTGACCCACTTACATTACTCTCTGATTAGTTACTAAAGCTGAGTAACTTTGTAAAGAAAAGACCGTGTCAGTGAGTGACCATGTGGGAGGCTGAAAGTTTAAGATCTTGTTGATTTTGCCTCTGGTGCAGGCCTCATGGGGAAGGCATGTGTGGGAGCAAGAGCTCTCATGGCAAGACAAGAAGACAGAGAGCAAGCGTTTAGGGGTCAGGCTCTGGCAGTTATAACCACTCACTCTCAGGGGAACTCATACTTCGAGAGCATAGCCCTATAATGGTCTAAAGGCCTCCCACTAGGCCCCACCTCTTAAAGTTTCCATCACCTCCATTGCCACACTAGTGACTAAACTTTCAACACATGAACCCTTGGGACACATGCAAACCATAGCCCAACTTCACTCAGTAGAGTTAGAATGCTGATTACTGAAGGAATATTTGTTGTTCCATGTTTGTAATTTTGTGCGGAATTTTTGTAACTTAATTATAGGGTGTGGAAGATATTACTGTGTTTTTTTACTGTGTCATTGTTTTCCTGTCTAGATCCTCCGCTTGAGTTGCCATCCTTCTACATGTCTCCCTCTCACCGTCAGGTTGTGTTTGAAGGAGACAGCCTTCCTTTCCAGTGTATGGCTTCATATATTGATCAGGACATGCAAGTATTATGGTATCAGGATGGGCGGATAGTTGAAACTGATGAGTCTCAAGGTATTTTCGTTGAAAAGAACATGATTCATAACTGCTCATTGATTGCAAGGTATGTTTTTTGGATAAATTATCTCTACTTTTTTTGGGTGAATTATCTCTGGATTTTATTTATCCTTCTGGAGTTGTAATGTTAAACTCAAATTTGGTTTGATACTTTATTTTCTTGCATTTAAACATGAATATGTATGGTATTTTTCTTTCCTGATTGGTACTCATCTTTTAAAGTTATTTAGCCACTTTTCCATCTAATTATTGAAAGAACAGACTTAAGTCTTTCGTTTAAAGATTTAGGAGGAAAAATAAAAGTTTTTAGTTTCTAACTAGTTTTTGCTGCTAAACTCTTATTTTCATTTTTAGGAATGACTTTATTTTCGCTATTTAATCCAGTTATTAATGCTACATTTTAAGATAACTTCCTCTTCCCACCTACTAGCATAAAGAGATACAGCATCTGAACTGTAACCCCCAATTGATGTGAGTGCCAAAATAGTTAGTTTGAATGAACTTTAAACAAGCTATAAAATATGTATGATATTATCACTTACCAAGTATTTTATTTTGGTATTAAATTTCCTCTCTTTATTTCCTGCCTTTCTTCTTTCTTATTCACTTGCCTACCTACCTAGAACTTGGCTTGGGTTATTTATTAGGGTAGAGCTGCAGTTTCCAAACTTTGCCAGGACAGAGAAGTCACGAAAAAGTTCCCAAGAAAGTAAAGATTCTTAGAGTTGAGATTAAAGCCTTAGAACTTCTGGGATCAAATTTCCTACTTCATAATTTCTTTGTTGAGACTTATCTGTTTATTGGAAGCATGTTTTCACTTAATGTGTTTTATTTTCAATTCTCAGTCAGCTTGGGGTCATCATTACTGATGACTTTTTAAAAAAATATGGTTTATATTCTGTTTTTTAAAAACATTGCTTTTATAGTAATAATGTTGGGTTATATCCCGGACATTATGAAAAATTTACTATAGATTGGCAAAGTACAGCTAGGCTATGGGTAAAGTTCCACTGGGCCTATGAACTAAGAATATACATTTTTGAATGGTTACATTTCCAGTGGTTACATAAGTATCCTTTATGTTGCTCTTTAGGCAGCAAAATCTAAAATATTTACTATTTGGTCCTTACCCCTCTGGATTTTTTTTGTAGTTTTAGGAGGAGAGTTCAGTTTTATCTGGTCAGGCACTCAGCTTGGCTGAACTGAGTTTGCTCAGTTCTTTGATAGGTGGTAGAAATCTGAGTGGATTTTATGCAGGAGATGTTTGTGCTTCTAGCTAGACTCCTTACTACCTCTGTCCTAATTTTTCCAGCCAATATAATTGCTTGATATTGGACAAAAGCCATGGAAAAAACGTTCTGGTTATTCTCCAGAGACAGTACCTTCTTCCTGGTGTCAACTATTCTTTAGTCCTGCCTGCTTTGGATCACTGTTCATGTGCCTAAATGTCCAAATAGTTACCAATTTAGTAATGTTTTCAGAGCTTATCATTGCTAACTGTAGGAAGGTGGTTTAATATGAGCTATCCTACCATTACCAGAGGCCAAATTCTCTTATTAGGGTTATAGGATTAATTATTAGAAATGAAATATGCATTGTTACATTATTCTTACTGTGGTGATAATTATACTGGCATATACATACGTCAGAACTCATCAGATTACACACTCTTAGCAGTTTATTGTATAAATAGACAATAATTGACATAGTACAACAAAACCTTAAAAATAGAACAGAGCTCTTCTGTATAAAAGAGCTTTGATTAAAAGTTTGAGTTGTGTGACTATAAAGTAAGATTTACTTTATATATCTATTTCTACATGCCATGCCATGCTTAAGTTGATCTAAATGCTTTATAGCAGTCCAAAAGTTTTAATTTTAAGGATAACAACTTAGTCTAACATTTTTGTTGGTGGAAACACTTGACTACTGTGAAAAATCTTTCATAAGACTGAGAATTCCTTTACTCAGAGTTATCCCCAGAATAATAACAGTGTTGTAAGAGAAGGAAATCTGTGGTTATTGAGTTGGATGATGTGAAATCCTTGTTGATTCTTGCTTGGTCTCATGTCACTGATCCTTCATCAGCGTGAAACAGTGGTTGTAGTTTTCTTAGAAGATCAAACTGAAGCCTCTTCTTTCTCTGTAAATCTCCTTAAATCTCCAGATCTGCTGACTGGAGGATTCCTGGACATTTTATTTAAGTGATTGCTTTTAGGCATTGAAGGTATTGCTAAGTTATCCATGAAAATGTTCGCAAATTATATGCGGGCAGCAGATCTGACAGGGGATGTTATCATGCCCTGGGATAACCACGCTGAATCCCCAGAAATGGCTGTGGTATATTTGAACAGTTTGAGGAGTGTGCTGATCTTGACGTTCATTGCTACAAAGCTCCGAGTTCTCAGTAGTGTGCAGGGTCCACACTGACCGTGCTACATCCCTTTTGAAGGAATCATACTTTGGAATTCAGGGCCTTTGGCAGTTGTGCATGCAGTCCAAAATGGGTACTCTGTGAAAATTATTGTGGATCAAGACATGAGTGTCAGTTTTCTGATCTGAATCAGATGTTTGATTATTTTTATAGTACCCCACAGGCAGTCATATCCCATTTTGAGGTCAACTTGGCTATTTAAGGATGAAGTAAAAGTTCTATAACTTTTATCATTTCTTTTTTACTCTATTTTTTTATAGTTATGTTATTTTTTTCAAATGGCTACTAAATTATTGTGACATAGATACACTTTTCTTTGTTTGGTTTTTCAGAGACAGGGTTTTCCTATGTAGCCCAGGCTGATCTTGAACGGTTATCCTCTCACTTGCTGGAATTATAGGTGTGCACCACCACACCTAGATCAATAAACAGTTTTGAGATTTAATTTGCTAATTGGAACTATTGTGGAAAATTTTGGGGAATTAGTGTTACCATGAAAGAGTTGCCTAGTCAGCGAAGACTCTGTGGATTAAGGAAGGCTTTTCATTGCTGTAATTTCTGCATACTGCTTCCTAGTTCAGTAAATATCCACTTGAAGTAGAATGCTTACAGACTTTCTGGTTATTTAAATTTAATACTGAACTAGATTTTTTTTTGCCTCTTGAAAACTTATTACAGCTGTTTACTTATTTTCCTAACTTAGTAAAGATAATAATCGCTTGATGATTCAGAATATACCTGGGCCTTAGTCTTTATTTGAAAATTTGCTACAGCTTTTAAAGATTTAGGAGACCAAACAAGTTAGTATTAAATTGAAGACATAATTTTCTAAGTTAATTAAAATTATACATGCTTTATGTCTCATTATATCTTATCATTTGTATCTACCTAATAGTAAGCATAGTGGGTCATGTGAGGGGAAAAAGAGTTAATTGATGGTTTTGACATTTGCCCTTTAATATTAGGGAGTTATAATTTCATCTTAAAAATAGGATTTACTGATAAATATGTAGAATTATGGCTCTTTTATTAGTGGAAACACCTTTACATGGAAACTTACTTTATAAAAACATTAGTTGGTCATTTACTAAATGTCTTTAGAAATTTAACTGGTTATTGCTAGAATAAGCCTTTTTCCACAAAATATTTCACCTTAAACATTTTCTTAATTATATACTTCATAATGGTATTGCCCCGTCTTCATGCTTGAACATTTTGCTTAGTGTCTTGAAAATGTAGACCTGACTTGGAAGTGTTTCCAGGTTTTTCAGAAACATTGTGACTTTTGCCATTCATGTGGGCATTCTGCTCCCCAGCCAAGCTTTCCGTCCTCACTGTGCTAGGAGAAGTCTCACACAATGTGTACTTTGCACTCCATTTGTGCTCCTCTTATTACTCTTACTGTTGTATTTTAAGGGTCTCTTTCCCTGCTGTTTTGACTTACACTAAAGGCCTTAAAAGGAGCAGTAAACTTATTATTATTATTGCTGTTCCTTTTTGTCTAGCAAGTGCTTGGCCCACTGTATATATTCAGATGTATTTGCTAAATGAATGATTGGAACCCATATTGCTTCTCTTTTTGCCTAATCATTGTCAAAAAATTTCTTTTTCATGCAGTGCCCTGACCATTTCTAATATTCAGGCTGGATCTACTGGAAATTGGGGCTGTCATGTCCAG
The DNA here is from genome assembly GCF_047511655.1 of Castor canadensis. NCBI lineage: Eukaryota > Metazoa > Chordata > Mammalia > Rodentia > Castoridae > Castor > Castor canadensis. The sequence goes on from NC_133394.1 coordinate 138,119,948, forward strand.
ACTAAACGTGGGAACAATACAAGAACTGTGGATATTGTGGTATTAGAAAGCTCTGCACAGTACTGTCCGCCAGAGAGGGTGGTAAACAATAAAGGTGATTTCAGGTCAGTGACATGGAAAGTATTGGTAAAGTCTGATTCATCTCAAATCATTTTATTCCCAAAGGCACATAATGGGCTCCCATCCTCAGTAACAAAATTAGAGAAGTAAGTGTGTGTGTGCACGTGCATGTGTGTGTGTGTGTGTGAGAGAGAGATAGTAGACATCTGTCTGTCTGTCTTCCTGTCTGTCTGTCTTTGTATGTCTAAGAACTATCCTCTGGAATGATAATTTCAGAATTATTTATGGACATGAATAAAAAGATTTTTGAACTTCATCTCAGAACTGTTGATTCAAGACTCTCAAAGTTGAGTGGTTTCTAATCAATGGTTTTGTTGTAGAAGTTAAAATCCACTCTTTTAGGGCAGTATTTTGAATGCTCTTAAGATAGTGCAGATTTCAGACCAAGTTAATGGTGTTGCCTGTTTTTTGAAGGACTCATTTGTGGATGAACTTTGGAGGGTTTTGTGTTGCTAAGTCACTTTTAACTATTGGCAGTGGTGTGGATATTGTAATTGGGAGAGACAGTATCTCATTTTCTTCCCCTCTTCAAGTCTAAATGACAGCTGTTACAGAGCCTGCAACTTACGGGGCCATTATAAATCCGGGAGCTTTTTGCTGGTATCTCTGTTAAGATGGGTTAATTTTTTAGTTGAAGGTTCAGAACTTGGGAGAGGCAATGATTTTTACCTTAGACTCTCTTTACCTTCAAAGTTGCTTTAATACATCTTAAGATATACTAATAATATTCTTTAGGTTCAGAGATTTTACTAATGACTGCATAGTTGATACAAAAAAAGGAAATCACGGCTCTTTTAAGTACCATAAAGATTGTTTAATACTGTGTTTAGGTTTGTCTCTTGTCTTCTGCTGACACCTCTTGGTTGTAAGCCTGATGTCTCAAGAGTAGGAAAGCCATTTCCTATTAATGTTTCCAATCCAGGAAGAAGAAGCAAAAATAACAACTTTAGCTGACCTAGTTCATTGTCTTTATTGTTGTTCTTTGTACCTATGTTTCTTGACACGAGCATATGGAAATCAGCATTTATTACTGTCAATGGATAAGTTCTTTATGTGCATTAAATGTTGACTTGGCCTGGCAGGGTGGTGCACACTGTAATGCCAGCTCTTGGGAAGCAAGGCAGAAAGAATGAGAATTCAAGGCCACCTAGCATGTTCAGGTCAGCCTGAGATACACAGTGAGACCCTGTCTCAAAACAGCAGCAAACAGTAACAAAATACGATTCAACTTGTACTTTATAAATTTCGTAATTTTGTTATATTTAGCATCTTTTGTTAAATAATCATACAGTGTTTTCTGTTTATGGTAGATTTTCTGTTTTATTCATGGTTTCTGAGTGTTTTACGTTTTTAAAAGTAGAAGAAACATCTATTTAACTTAATGAATTATTTTTTGACACTCCTTAGGACACTATATAATTAAACTCCCACTGCATTAATAGGACTTAGTTTAGTGTTGATTGATTTGTTTATGTACTGTTTGATAATGAATTCTATTTTGATGTGATACAGTTTAGCTGTTCCTCTGTTATGCATCACCTGTAACTTGTATTAAGCATGCTTAATTTCTTTTTAAATTTTATTTATTTATTTATTTATTTATTTTTGTAGTTCTGGGGCTTGAACTCAGGACCTTCACCGTGAGCCACTCCACCAGCCTTATTTTTACAAGGGTTTTTGAAGATAGTGTTTCACGGAACTATTTGTCTGGGCTGGCTTCGAACTGTGATCCTCCTGATTTCTGCCTCCTGAGTAGCCAGGATTACAGGCGTGAGCCACCGGCATCTGGCTTTTTAAAATTTTATTTTTATTGTTGTACTGGGGGTACAATGTGACATTTACAGAACTGCTTACAATATACCATAGTTGAATTCACCCTTTTATCATTCTCTTTTATCCTTCCCCACCATTCCTGGAATAGTTTCAGTAGTTCTCATTTTTCCATTTACAAACATGTATATACAATATTTATATCATATTCACCTTCCTACCCTCTTTCCTTATATCTGGTCTCTCCCACTGGTACCAGTACCCCAGATAGGACCTGTTTGGCCTTCCTATTCTCTGTTTTGGTTAAAAAATGACACTTTTGTTTGTTTAAGATAAGCTATACAGGGTGTTTCATTGTGACATTTCCATGTATTATAACTGGAATTGGTTTATTTCTTCTATTTTTCTCTTTTCTACCTTAGTCCCCTTCTTATGGTGATTTCAACAGGTTTTAACAATTCTATATTCATTCTTATATAAAAAGTTCATCAAGCATATTCACATTTATAATTCCTTCTTTTACCCTCCCTCTCTCATGTGACCTCCCCTTGGTGTTTTTCATAATATTATTTGTATTTGTATTGGGTCTATAGTCCACATATGACAGAAAACATGCAGCCTTTGGTTTTCTGAACCTGGATCACTTCACTTAAGATGACATTCTCCAGTTCCATCTATTTATCTACAAATGATAAAATTTTATTCTTCTTTATGGCTCAATAAAATTCCATTGTATATAAATACCACATTTTTTTAATCCATTCACCAGTAGTGGGGCATCTTGGTTATTTCCATAGTTAAGCTAAGCTAAACTATTATGAATAATGCTGCAATAAACATGGGTGTACAGGTGCCTTTATTGTAAACTGACTTACATTCCTTCTGATATATCCCTAGAAGTAGTATTGCTGGATCATATGGCAGTTCTATTTTTAGTTTTTTGAGGAGCCTCCATACTGCTTTACATAATGGTTGTACTAATTTACATCAACAGTGTATGAGGGTTTCTTTTTCCCCACATCCTCACCAATACTTGTGTCCTTGATGATAGCCGTTCTAACAGGAATGAGGTGGAATCTTAACGTGGTTTTGATTTATATTTCCTTTGCCAGGGTTGTTGAGCATTTCTTCATATGTTTTGGCCATTTGGACTTCTTATGAAAAAGCTCTGTTCAGGTCATTTGCACATTTCGTTATTGGGTCATTGATTTTTCTGGGAGGTTAGTTTTTTGAGTTCCCTGTATATTCTGGTTGTTAATTTGTTGTCAGATGTATAGTGGGCAAAGATTTTCCATTCTTGGGGCTGCCTCTTCAGTTTGGTGACCATTTCTTTTGTTGTATAGAGCCTTTTAATTTCATGTAGTTCCATTTGTCAATCCTTTCTCTTAGTTGCTGAGCCATTTAAATTCTACTTAGGAAGTCCTTGTGTATACTTATTAATTCCATTGTGTTCCCTGCTCTTTTTGCACTAGCTTCAAAGTTTCAGGTCTTATATTAAGATCCTCAATTCACTTTGAGTTGATACTAGTACAGGGTGACAGGCATGGATCTAGTTTCAGTTTCCTGTAAGCAGATACCCAGTTTTCCCAGCAACATTTGGTAAGAGTCTGTCTTTTTTCCATTGTATGTTTTTTGTGCCTTTGTCAAAAACTAGGTGGGCATAGCTGCATGGATTCATATTTGCATCTTCTATTCTGTTTCATTGGTCTTCATATCTGTTTTTGTGCCAGTATCATGCTGGTTTTATTGCTATGGCTCTTTAGTATAGTTTGAAGTCGAGTATTTTGATACCTCCAGCATTGCTCTTTTTTTGCTCAGTATTGCTTTGGCTATCATGGTCTTTTGTGCTTCCAGATGAACTTTAGGGTTGACTGTTAAATGAACTTTAGGATTGATTTTTCATTGTCTGTGATGAATGTCAGAGGAATTTGATGGCCATTGCATTACATGTAGATTGCTTTTGGTAGTATAGCCATTTTCTCTATATTATTTGGCCGATCCATGAGCATGGGAGATCCTTCCATCTTTTGTAGTCTTCTTGGATTTCTTTTCAAAGGTTTATAGTTGTCATTGCAGTCTTTCACTTCCTTTGTTAAGTTTATTCCTAAGTAGTTTTTTTTTTTTTTGAGGCTATTGTAACTGGAATAGTTTTCCTATGTTCTTTCTCAGTCTGTTCATTTTGATATATAGAAAAGCTACTGATTTTTATAAATTGATGTTGTAAACGGCTACTGTGCTGATGCTATCTAGGAGTTTTTTAGGTCTTTTAGGTATACGATTCTATCATCTACAAATAGGGATTGTTTGACTTCTTCCCTTGCTGTTTGTATTCCTTTTATTTTTTCCTGTCTTATTGCTCTGGTTAGGAATTCTAAGATTATGTTGAATAAGAGAAAGTGGGTACCCTTGTTTCAGTCTTGACTGTAGGGGAAATGGTTTCATTTTTTTCCCCATTTAGTATGATGTTGGCTTAGGCTTGTCATATATATATAACTTTTATTATATTGAGATACATTCCTTTTGTTACTGGTTTCATTACAGCTTTTATCATGAAAGCATGTTGAATTTTGTCAAAGGCTTTTTCTGCACCTATTAAGATGATCATGAGGTTTTTGTCTTTGCTTCTGTTTTAATATGCTGTATTACATTAAATGATTTGTGCATGTTGAACCATCTCTGCATCCTTGGAATGAAACTAACTTGATTGATCTTTTTGATATGTTGTAGAATTTCGTTTGCCAGTATTTTATGAGAGTTTTTGAAAATATCCTTAATTTCATTCCCAGTTTTAAAGAAATAGAGCTCAGATAACAAAGCTTTCTCATAGCCCTGAGGGGTGATGATCATATCACAGGTTTATGTAGCCACAGGTATATACACACACACATATATATATATATAGAGAGAGAGAGAGAGAGAGAGAGCTCTACTGGTATACCGAGTATGTTCTCCCTGATAAATTTTGTTGTGTGTTGTGTTTGAGGTCCTTAAGACCCCTCCATGTTCAGAAATTTCTTAGAAGCATTTGTGGAATTTAGTATAGAGTTGTACTCACAGCTACAACATATGATGTCAATGTAGCATGATGCATAGCTGAATCCTAAGGGGAAAGACACTGTAGGCTCCTTTATGCCTGGGGGTCACCCAGACTGTCCTCCTCGAGCAGCAGTGGAAAGTCAGTAGCTTCTGTGTAGTGTTTCTGCCTAGGAAGGCCCATTAGAGACTTAGCATCCATGCCTTTTACTGGGGACTGGTCATGTAGGCCCTCTCTTCTTAGTATGTACCTAATTCCAGACTCCGGGAGGAAAACATGTGCTGGGCATAAACTGTAATGCTTGCCCCAGCAGTCTAAGCAGAGTGAGCCACATATACCACTTAACTTGTGATGGCAATACTCTAATCCTTCAGCTTTCCAAACAATCATGGAATTGCCATGTTTGCAAAAAGACCTTCCTAAGGATGCCGTCTGTGACCTACTGTGGTACCCTTTTCTTCTCATATACTAACCATGCTTGTGCAAAAATTCTTGTCCAAATTGTGTTTATATTGGGCCAGAGCCTAATGGCTATATAAGCCAGAGGTACAATAACATTTGCTAAAAAGAAGCACTAGTTTTCTCTTTTACTAAGTGTGACACAGTGTCCCTGTCCATTTGTTTAGGACTTAAGAAAACATTTCATTGTGTTACGGTATTGAAATATATTCAGCTGGTGGGTTAAAGCAGACTAGTCAGTGTTAACATTGGCAATACTGGAGTTTGAACTCAGGGCCTGGTGCTTGCTAGGCAGGTGCTCTACTGCTTGAGTCATGCCTCCAGCAGTCCATGTTAATTTTTTGTTTTTTAAATCTTTATTATAGGTCTTTAACCTTCAAGGAGTTGTGTTTCTTCTTGATTTTTCTCTGTGATTATAGATAGGTCCTAATCCTTGGTTTTTCCTCCGCATGTCTTGATTACCTCTGTTTTTCTAACTACACGGTTTTGTGTTCACCTGTAGGTGGCCCAGGACATTGGCAGGCATTACTGCATATCTGCAGTGTACGCGGAACACTCATGGCAGTGGGATCTATCCTGGGAGCCCACAGGATGAGAGAAAGGCTTGGCGCAGATGTGACAGAGGTGGCTTTTGGGCAGATGATGATTATTCTCGCTGCCAGTATGCAAATGATGTCACTAGAGTTCTCTATATGTTTAATCAGGTAACTAGTCACTCAAGTTATGAAGAAAACATGGTATTCAAATCAAACATGTAAGTTTGTTTTTGTTTGTTTGGTGTGACTGGGATTTGAACTTGGGGCTTTGTGCTTGCAAAGCAGACACTTTACCTCTTGAGCCACACCTCCAGTCTACTTTGCTGTGGTTATTTTGGAGATGAGGGGGGTCTCATAAACTATTTGCCTGGGCTGGCCTCAAACTGTGATCCTCCTGACCTCCAGTCTCCCAAGTAGCTAGGATTACAAGAATGACCCACCTATGACACCTGGCTTTCTTTTCTTTTCTTTTTTTTTTTTTTTAAATACTAGGTAATGTATAAAGATTTGGTATAAATACTTCAGTTGATTTGTCTGTCTTTGGGATTAGGTGCTTCATGACATCCTTCTTTCTATTTACTGCATGACTTTTTTACCTTTATTATCTGCATCAACCAGATAGAATCCTAGCCATGGTTCCAGACCACATGGAAAGTCACATCTTGGGTTTCATTTATAATCCCCTTATAGCCAGACACAGTGGCTCTTGCCTGTAATCCCAGCTACTTGGGAGGCAGAAATCAGGAGGATCATGGATCAAGCCTGGGCAAAAAGTTAGGGTTATTCCATCTCAACAAATAAGCTGGGCGTGGTGTACATGCCTGTCATGGTGAACACAGTCCAGGCCTTGATTAACTCTTTCGGATAATAAGCACTTGGAAGGTGGCTTCTGTGTTAGGCATTTTTTTCAGCTCCTTAGCACTAGTTTACCCTTTTTGCTAAGTCAGTGTTTAAGTCAATAAATAAGCAAATGTAAAACATTACTGGCAGTGCATGACAGTAAAGATAAGTACTAAATAAGCAGTTCACATTTTTGCAGGAGGAGCTCGGGGCAGGGATCGATCTCTCCCAGCTGGAGTACTCAGGAAGTTCTTTCTGAGCAATTGGGAGGGAGGTGTGCTTAGAATTTGAACAAGCAGAGAGCTGGAGATGGGGCAGCATGTTTACTGGGTTATGTTTTTAGATATCATTCCAAGTTTAAAAAAATTCCCTCACTTTAGTTTCATTTAAAATTACAGTTTTCTTGGGTTTGAAAAAGCATTTTAAGATAATGATAAGTAAATAAATAATAGTTTCCATTCATTGCCATGTTTTGAAATTCAGAGTTAAAATGTCAAAATTTTGCTGGTCATTTTGTAAAGTGCTTCTATTTGCCTGTTTATGTAGATGCCTCTCAATCTTACAAACGCTGTGGCAACAGCTCGGCAATTACTGGCTTACACCGTGGAAGCCGCCAACTTTTCTGACAAAATGGATGTTATATTTGTGGCTGAAATGATAGAAAAATTTGGAAGATTTACCAAGGAGGAAAAATCAAAAGAGGTATTTTTAAAGTTAGATTTGTAGCATACAGTGTCAACAAATGATAATGGAACAGAGTTTAATTTAGATTTTTAAAGCCTGTTTGTGTTTGCTTTGTTTGACCTACATACACCTTTTAATTTCCATAATTGTCCTCCAGAAATTTGTGCTGCAGCTGTTGTAGTAACCTGTGTGTTGTTGGGACATGAAGGTAGACTGTCAGTTCTTCATTGTTACAGAACCATGATACACAGAGGTGGTTATGGGAAAAGCAGCTTTTTGCCTCCATGCTGTGAGGTACCCTTGGCTGCTTATTTTGCCTTCTGGGATTTCTTGTATGGACATAGCCCTGTGCTCCTACATACTATGAGTTTTAGTTAACCAAATCTTATTGTCAGCTGACTGATTGGCTTTCATAATGTCCTGGAGAAACAAGAGGCTGCTTAGAAACTTTTTTGAAGTTCCAAATGATTAGAACATAAAAGTTATAAAAATTTAGTGAAATGATACTTGCTTGAAGAATTATCCTAATTTGAACATTACACAACAAATACATGTATCAAAACATCACGATACCCCACAAATATGTACAACTTATATACCTATACATATAAGTTAGAAACTAAGAAAAAAAGCTTAGTGACTTTGTGAAGGGGTTTGTTTTTACTGGGCCATGTTAAAACTATGTTTGTTAACTTGGTATCCTTGAGGAGAAAATAAGAACAATGACAAATTTTAGAGTGAATGAGTAGCAAATTAGAAAATATTCTAAGTAATTTTTAAGAGGCAAAGTTAATGTTTCCTTAAGCCGTAACTTTTAAGCTATGTGAGAACTTTATGCATATTGCTTCTTGTGTGATGTGACTACCTACACCAAAAATGAATTCCGGAGGTAGAAGGAATCTGGATTAGTGAAAATTAAGTGGTTTATCAAGGGGTACAGAGTTATGTCAGATTCAGGGTTGGAAGCAGATCCAGAGTCCCTCCTCATCTCTGATCCAGAAGTGTTTTTTGCATTAACTCTTTCAGTACAATGTCATCTTGTCTTGGACAGCTGTGGGAACACACTGGTTAAACAAAGCCTGTGTATTTCTTTATGTAGGACATCTTGGATCCATTGATTTGTTGAAAGGTAAAAATAATATGCCTTGTTTACCTAAATTATTCAAGAATTTTTTTTTTTGGTATAATTAATATCTGTTAGTATCTTGCTTTTTTGGGGGGTGGGGTGGGGTGGGGTGGAGTTTGAACAGAGGGCTTTGCATTTGCTAGGCTCCACCTGAGCCACACCTCCAGCTCTTTTTTGCTGTGTTTATTTTGGAGATAAGGTATTGGGCCTGGACTACAATCCTGTTTTATGCTTCCCACTGTAGCTGGGATGCCAGGTGCATGGCACCACACCCAGCTTTTTTTTCCATTGAGGTGGTAGTCTCACAAACTTTTTTTGCTGAGGGCTGTCCTTGAACCACTATCCTTCCAACCTCAGGTACCCAACTAGCTAGGATTAGGTGTATGAGACACTAGCACCTGGCTATATCTTGCATTTTGATGGTAACATTCAGAACCACTGCCCTAGTGTGTTAGGTCCTTTATTTGATGGGATGTAGTTACTAAAGGAAGGAAAATAGGTATGTGTATGTAAAAGGGACTCAGCAAACTGGTGACATCAGCATTGTTATCTGAACTTGGAAACTGGTTTTCTAATGGACACTCCTGCTGCTTGATTGCGTTTGGGCACAGCTGCTTCCCTATGGTAAGTTTTCTTAGCACTGGTAGAAGCTAACCGCTACTATTGCTGTCTGTTTGCTATTGCTTGTAATCACAGGTTAGCTGCCCACATGATGGGTAGTTCTTTCTGAAAGTGGAGTAAAACATTCAACTGGAATAATTGTAATGACATTTGGAATGTGAGCACTGAAAAAGATTTTTCAATGCAAAATTATAATACATATTCTTTCCCTGGCTGCTCTGTTTGATGTGAGGAGCTCTTGCTTACCTCTCAACTTGGTGAGCACATGGTGCTCCGTGGTGCACGTTGTTTAACTGTTTGCCAGTGTGTGGAAGGAACAGTCTGCTGTCTTGATATGTTCTTAGGTGGAAGCACCCTGTTGAATTGAAAGTAGATGTGAGTTGTCGATTCATCATGCACCTTTTTTAATTTTTAAAAAGGGAATGGTATGTTCCCCCTGTAACTTGCAGAGTTTGTATGCACAAGTGAGAAATTTCAGGTGGATCTATTTCGAAAATAGTTGCAAAACTTTAGTCTAGTTTTACAGGGTTGTGAAATTAATTCTCTTGTGATCCTGGAAGCAATGAAGGAGATTTCTTTTTAAAAATTGTGTTTTATTACTAAAAATTTAGGTTGAAGGAGATTGCTGTCATTTTTACTGGTTAATATAATAAAGTTACTCATTTCCTTTGGAAACAAGTGACAGCAACTTATTAAATAGGAAAAATGGTAAAAATATTCAGGATTGAATCATACAGTTATAAATGTAGTATTACCTGGGAGGTGGTGACTGACATACTACACAATTCTGTGGAAACTGTAGGGTACTGTTCACTGTTTATTAGTGTAGTAAAAAGAAATTCTGTGGTGTAAGGGCTTCATTTTAAGTTAATTACCACAGCATTAAATTATGCTAAGAGATCCTAAAATGCATATAGCTAAGATGCACAAATAATTAAATTGATTTTTTTGAATTATGTCCAACAAGTTGCTCTGCTATGGATAATTTCATAACTAAAATATTGTGAAGCAGTCACTTTTTAAACTGTGATTGAGTCTAGCCAATGCAAGCTCTGTTTTCTTAGGACAGGTACTAAAAGCTATCAAATTGTCAGATCTAAAAGATGCATTTAGTAGTCTTTTAAAAACAGTTGAAGGTTGTCTATCAGGCAACATAAGTGTCTATTGCATATTTACTAGAGTGATTTTTCTTATGAGTCAATCTGTATCCATTTCAGAAGATAAGAAGGTGCATGAGGAGTAGATTTGGTTATGCCTTACAATCTTTTGTTGTGCTCCAGTGTAAAATATGTGAGTGAGATATGCCCCTTAGGCTAGTTTACCACTAAGTTCATTTAGTTCATGTTTATGTACAGTTTTTACAAATTTATAGTTCTTTCATTTATTCATTTTAAAGTAACCACTTCTGTTTTGACTGTTATGATTCTTTTTTATTTCTAGCTTTTCCATTTTTTTCCCCCCATTGTCTCACTTGCTGAGTGTCTAGCTTTGTGATTTCCCCAGGACATAAGCACAGAGATTGCTGCTCTGAGCCTCTGCCTTTCCCCATTCCCAGTTTCTGATTCAGTAATTCTGGGGTGGGTTCTAAGAATTTACCTTGCTTGTCTGTTCCAGGTGATGCTGAACAGTGTCTTTGCCATAGGTTTTGGGAACCACTATCGTATCTTTTACCCTTATGTTGCTCATTTAAAATTTTTTTCTTTTGGAGAACATTTTTATTGGAAAATTTCAAAAGTATTAGAGAATATTATCATTAGGTCTGTGTTATCCTCTCACCTAGATTCAATAATTTTTAGTATTCATTAACCTGTTTCATCTATCCTATACATTTATTTCTTTTGCTCTCCCTCCTTTTCCGCCCTACCTCCCTCCCTTTCTTCTTCTCTCCTTCCTCTCTTCCTTTGTTCCTCCTTCCCTCGCTCCCTCCCTCCTTTTCTTCTTAGTGTTACAGTGTGTAAACCCAAATTCTGTATACCATATTTTGTTCATAATTTTCCAAAATAAAAGTAAATTAAAAAATTTAAGCTAGTATTAAGGACTTAGTCCTTTTTTGTAGCTCATATTCTGTTTTCCTTCATCATGACTTACTGAAACCGTCAACCTTGTGTGTGGTTACCTTGCTGAATTAATTCATACAATCTTGCTGTTATCAGTGGTTATCTAGACAGTTAGGTCATCAGCAAATAATTATTAGTTTATCTGTTCCTATATAAAATGTATCCATGTACTGTTTTTTTTTTTTCCTTTTTTCTGGTTGTACATTGGCTAAGAGCCTTTAAAAGTGTGGGTAAATATTGGTGATGAGAGGCCTCCATGAGAATGGGCTAAGACTTCACTTCCCTATCATATTAATTTGCTTCTGTTAATAGTCCAGGGACACTACCAAGATTGGGGACTCACTTTGGTTCTTTTTTTGGCAGCACTAGGGTTTGAACTCAGAGCCTCACACTTGGTAGGCAGGCACCCTTACTACTTGAGCCACTGTACCAGTCCTGGGGACTCACTTTGAAATTAATTCTTAGCTTAATGGTCTTCATACCACTAAAATAGCATGAAGTCAGACCTCTGCTCTGTGTGGAGGTCAACTTGTATTTATAAATTTTCAGAGAAAAAAAAAATGTTGTTCTGCTGTGTACCTTAGTGGAGACGTCTGTGAGAGCTAAGTTACTGCTGGCTGACCCTGACACTGATGGTGCTGCTCTCCTTTGGTTATCTACACTATTACAGGTGACCTTCCTTTGGCTTCTGTGAGGCCTTGTGCTGAAGTCAGAGCCCAGCTCGCTGTCAAGCCCTTAGGATTCCTGCTGTCATTACTTTTGGCCTCTGGAGGATGTTGTATTTACAAAGATAACTTTGTTTCCTTCAGTGTTTTCACGTTTTTTCAGGAGAGGCATCCAGAGTCTAGTCTTCCATACTTTCAGAAAGCGGAAGGCATGTACAATTTTATAATCAGAAAGAAACCTAATTCCAAACTGCTTTCCTTGGGTGCTTGGAAGAAATCCTACAAGTTCATTTGTTGTAAAGGTGGATGAAGGTGTTGCCCATTAAAATCTGTCTCTCTTGAATGGCTTAAAGGTCCCAAGAATTTTTTTATAAAAGCAACTTTGTCTGCCTTGTGAAAATCTTCTCCTTTGTGTTCATAGTTGTAAAATCGTCTTTGTTGCCTTGATAAGAAACACATCAAGAATCAGAGTTTCCCTAGTCATAGTTGCTCTGCCATTGACACATTTTTATGTATGTCTCTTTTTTCCTCTTGTTTTCGATTTCTCCTCATTACTGTTTATGTTTTGTTAATTAAAGATCTATTATTGTTTTGGTAAGCTACCACAGATCCTTTCTACAAGAAAACGGAGAATAAATGCAATGCTTATTCCATGCAATGTTGTCCTAACCTCTTTTTCCTCTCCTCTTTTCACCTGTTCCCCCTCCTCATTTTTTCTCTTTACTTTTGCACTGCAGTAAAATCAGAGCTGTAATCCCGATGATGATTACAGTGAGACCGCTTGTTGATATTGAATGCTGAGCTGAGCTAGCGGCTAAGAAGCCTGAAATGGGGCCTGCAGCACGCAGGGTACCTCTGCCATGAGTAAGAGCACTTCCTCCTTGAAAGTAAGCACACATCTTAGGACACTTTTCTCCGTATTTTACTTAACTGTAATTCAGAGAAAATATGAAGAGTACTTAAACTTAGTGGTAGTACCAGCCGTGATAGAGATGATGATGTTGGTACTGTGTCCTTGGAATCAAGTTTGGATGACATGTCACTTCTACTTCTCATCTCCATTTTAGCTGCCCCCAAACAGCTACTCAGCTGGCTACTTTGACTACATAGGGTAGAGCTTCCTGGCTGCTCTTTGCTTGCAAATGTAAATGAGAAAAATGCATAAGGCACTGGGCTTTTCCTAAAAAACCATGCCTTGCTTTATTACATTTTGACTAGGTGTTTGAGGAGGTATTTGTCTTCTGGCATTCTTTGTTTTAATTTTACCTTGGAATGAGGCATTCTCAGCTCTTCTCACAGGGTTTCAGGTCTCAGTTGTTTTATAGATGAGCAAACTGGTTCTCAGACTACCTAATTTGTTCAGGGACATCTGACTTGTAACTGACAGACCTGAAGTCTTAACCCAGGACTGTTTAACTCTAAGGTACATGCATATTCTGTCTTCAGTGTCAAACACTATATGCCTGCTATAATAAAGTTAAATATCAAGTTTATGTATTATTTTCCCTGTTTAACATGAAAATGTATCAGAAATTTTTTAAATTTACAGATGATTTTGACCTAATTTTGATTCAAATTCCAAACCATAAATGTTAAGAACAGGGAATGGTCTGTCTCATACAGCCTAACCTATGGCACTGAGCACTTTCGTTGTTATTCATGTGGTGTTTTCATTTCTTCCCTGTTTCATCTTTGATAAAGAGCATTCACACATGTTTTCAGTGGTCCTCACAGTTCAGTGTGACAGGTGCATGAACAGGTGCCTGATTCCTTCTGACCCTTTTGTGGCTGGAATGGCCTTCAGGGAATGAGGCCAAGGAGAAATGCAGTGCTTTTAATGCTAGCTAGTTGCTGTTTTTAAACTCTCTTTGTGTGTCAGATTTCAGGAACACTTTTAAATCCAACGTAACTTTTCATTCATTTTATCCTTTTTGCATTCTCTTTTGCCACTGTGACAGATTCAGAACTACTTCTGTAACCAAGCCACAGAAGCACAGAGCATTTTGTGGTTATCTGGTCTAAGGAATATTTTGACATATTCCTTAGCTCTCAGCCATTTGGTGTCAAATAATGAGAAAAATTGCTTGTTCTCAGCTGAAGCCATCACAATTATTGTCTCTTCCTTCTTATAGGAAATTATTTTCTGTATAATGATTAATGCAGGCTGCATTCCTGTACTGCAGGACTGGAATTATAGTAGTTCTTCAGACATGTTTTAATCATAATTTTTCAGGAGAGATGACATGTCTATCAGGTCTTATTTCAGAGTCCCATAAAGCCCATATTTAAATCTGTAAAAAATTAAACAAGTTCATAATTTCTTTAGTGTCTTAAAGTAAAATCAGTAGTTTTGTTTGCTTTATTTCCTAAGTTTTTTTGTAGCCAGTTGGAATTTTATTTCTGACAGTCCCAGAGTATGTTGACAACTTCGTCTCTTTGACCTGTTTAATTTTTGTATAAAAATTTGAAGTAACGATACATAACTATAGCACACAAAAAACTTAAGCTTTTCCAAGTACTGTGAATTCACATTTAAAGTTGGGATGTATTGATCTAATCTGTGTATAAATGTCTGATTGACAGATTCAGTAACTGGGATATCAAGAGTCGATACCCATTTTTCAGAACTCGCTAAGAAATAAGGGCTTCTGGTAGAATGGGATTCTCCCCATACCTATTGTTAGTAGGAAAACGTACTGGGACACTAATACTGCCATGAATCATACAAAATGAGCTGAGTGAAGTTCTACAAAGCTTCATAATAGCAGCAGCTTCTCTTTCTGCTCTTCCTTCTTCTCCCCTTCCTCTCCTCACCTCTTCCTTCTTTCCTTCCTCTTATCTTCTTCCTTCCTTTTGTTTTTTTTCTCTTCCTTCCTTCTTTTTTATTTATTACTTATTTTTTAAGGTGAGGCTTCTCTATGTTGCTCAGGCTGCAGGCTGGTCCCTAACTCCTGAATTCAAGTGGTCTTCTCATTTTAACCTCCCACATTCCCAGACCATGCCTGATGACTACATTTTCTGTCAGGTGATCTTGTTAATTAATGCCTTAGGTTTGGGAGTCCATTATAATAGTGCTTAGATTAAATGTTATTATTCTTTAGCTTATTTCCTTCTCTGATTTTTAAAATTTATTCTGTACTTACTTTCTTTGTAGCAGTTACCACAATCTGAATCATTTTTTTATAGCTGGAAGTATATGCACATTTTATGTTCTCTTCACTAGACTGTCAGCCTGAGTATGGAGCGTGTGTGTTTCTTTCACTGCAGTGTCTCTATTGCTCAGGACAGTTTCTGTCTTACGTTGTCCCTCATTAAAAATTTAGTCAATGAACGTTGTAAATGAACATTGATAAACATTGAGTAAGTAATCATGATAGCTGTTGGCTTCTATACTAAATCTTACACACGTGAGTAAGGGTGTAAATACAAATGAAAATTGTATTGTCCCTGTTCTAAGGGAGATAAAATAAGGAAGTAGTTGTAACAATAATAGAAACTTAAGTGCAGTAGAGAATAATTTTTTTTTTAATTGAATCCTGGTTGGAGGTTGGACTTTAAGAAGGCAAAAAGTTAGTTTTGTTTGTTCTATTTATATATGAACAAAAACTTAGAAAATTCCCTCCTCTTACCACTTCTTCTAGAGCCACACATCTTAAAAGAGAGATCTATGGATTGTTATTTTTTGTTTTTAAAAAAGAGCAATAAAATAAGAAGAGCCAACATTTTTTGAGGGCTTGCCTTGTGCCAAGCATGGTTTTAGAAACCTTTTATTTATGATTGGAATTTGATGTGCATAAGGTTGAGAAAAGACAGAACTGTTGTTGCCCCATTTACAAATAAAGGGAGTGGGGCAGTGAGAGGCGAAGTGTATAGCCCATACTGTAGTCATCGGCACTGAAAGTGCTGTCTGCTTCTTTGTACTTACTGAGGCTGCTTCACCTCATGGTTCTAGGGTTGGATCTGATAGATTTCCACAGGTCTGTCTTTGCAAAATAATCCATGGTGGGGTGACTGAAATTCCAAAACCACCACAACTCTCATTACACATCCTGTGAAGAGTTTTGGATGGAGAACATGGTTGAAAATCTTAGCTGGGATCTTTTGGGATGATCAGAAGTCATCTTCTAAAACAGCCGTGGCTTTCTGGTTTGGCATTGGAACTTAAACACCTTTGATGACTGCTTCGTGATGACAGGACCAGCTGGCTTGCAAATGCTCTTCTCTTCCTTTGGAAGTGTTTGTCCTCTCTGCCACCGATTTCCCCTCATGGACACTGCTGACACAAACTCCCTCAGCACTACTATGTCTCGTTAGCTGGACGGTATAGTGTGTTTCTCTGTGGTGGGATGTCCAAGTCATAGTAAAATAGTACTCAGTTGACATTACACTGGCATTTCCTGACACACAACTACTGCAAGGTGCTCGTATGTGCTATGCAATCTCACTCCTCTGTACCCTTGTACATGCTGTCTCTTCTACCTTGAACTCCTTCCTGCTTCCCACTCAATGAATGCTTCAGGACTCACAGCCACCACATAAAAAAGGTCCTAAGAGGTACTCACCTCTTCACTGTTTGTTTTCCTCACTTCATTTACTAAATTTTTCTCATTAGGTCACTTCATACCTCACAGGTGTAAACAAGGGTACAGAGGAGTGAGATTGCATAGCACATACGAGCACCTTGCAGTAGTTGTGTGTGTCTGTAATTTTGAACGTTATGGGATCAAAGAGGTAGGCATTGTGTATTTTTAAATAATGATAGAGTTTGATCTAAGCTAATGCTTACTTAAAGTATTTGTAGTTTTTTCCAGAGGAAGAGTCAAGAACTATTCATTTTGGGGTCATGCGACATCTTTCTCCTTAATTAATCTAATTGCCTTTCTTTTCCTTGGTTCGAGATACCACATGGCACTCTTGTCATTACTGGTGTGGTGACTAGTTAAGTACACTGTTGTGAGCTAAGTATTACCAAATGACCTTAATTGAATGTGCTATTTATGTTTGAAGATGTTTTAATGAGAAATGAGTAAAGTGCCTATGGGATTTTCATGCATGACTGAAGGCCATTCTTACAGTCTCTTTAGGATTTTGATTCTATCAGACAGTTTGCTCATGGCTTTCAAGATCTTTCTCTTTTCCCCTGGGTGTTCGATAGCTGGGTGATGTGATGGTGGATATCGCTAGCAACATCATGTTGGCTGACGAGCGCGTCCTGTGGCTGGCACAGAGGGAAGCTAAAGCCTGCAGTAGAATCGTTCAGTGTCTGCAGCGCATCGCAGCACACCGGCTAGCCAACGGGGCTCATGTCTACTCAACAGTAAGTGTGACATTACCATCAGCTTCTAAGAGAAAGATTCATTTTATGGTAACTCTAACTGTAAAGAGACAGGGCTCTTCCCGATTATTTTCTGTTACTGCTGAATGGTACAGAATGTCATTCTCGAAAACATCTTAAAAGTTAATTTTGCTTTTGAGTAATCCATTTTCTTGATAACTGGAAAATACTTTTTTAGTCTGTAATCTGAATGGTTGTCACCATCTAATCCACTGAGATTGTGTCTACAACAAAAATAAGAACATTATTGTATTGCTGTACTGGCATTTACCCCCAGTCCATCCGAGCTAATGTTCTGCTCTGGGCCCCGAAGGATGTTTTGGGAGAGTGTCTGATCGCTTGCCCAGGTTCAGTGTCAAGAGAACTGGCATGCCCTCCAGCACTTGTGAAGCTACTGGCATAAAATCACTCAATTAAAAAGCGTTGCACTTTATTTATGCTAAATTTAACTGTTATAAATTTCTTTGTATATTACTTTTTTCTAAATAAACTAATAAATACAGTGAATACTGTGTTCTTCCCTTATAAATCAGGCTCTGGTTTTGTCTTTGATTTTCATTTCATAACTATTTGCTGGGGTCTCGGAGTTTATAATTTGAGATTAATTTTCCCATTGATTTCTAAGACTTTTTTAACGATTCCATGTTTTGTTGTACCCAACATAGCTACTGTGTTACAGCATGATTCGCAGTAGTTTCACTCTCAGATACATGTCCTTACTTGAGACCAGCTGTCATTTTATGTCCTTTCCAGCCACTGAGACCCAGTTTAAATCCCATCCTCAGAACCTTACCTGTTCTTGTGCAAACCCCAAGGATATGGTAAAGGTCACAGTGGGTTTTTGCACACCATTTCAACTTGTGAACAGGTTGCAGGAGTTGGACTTCTCCTTTCCCCACCTGGTGTGTCCCTGGGGAGTGTTCCAGGACCACAGTGAATGCCTGAAACCGTGCACAGCACTGCCTCTATATGTGCTGTAGAGCTATGTTCTGCATTTTTTTCCTACATGTACATATTTGTGAAGTTCGATTTACAAGTCAGGGACAGTAAGAGGTTAACAACAGCTCCTAATAATAAGATAGAATTTAAACAATATACTGTGATCAAAGTTATTTATAACTTACAAATTATTTTTTCTGGAAATATCCATTTAATATTTTCAGACTGTGTTCGAGCACAGGTAACTGAAACTATGGAAGCCGTGACTGGTAGTGGTGATGGGGGAATGTCTGCTCTAATAAGTAAAAATGATATGGCCTCAGCATAGGTAAAGATGAAGATCTCCACAGAATGACAGATTTTTCCTTTTAACTGAGGTTTTGGCATGATCACTGCTACTTATCTGAAGTTCTGTCTTTTTTTTTTTAATATGTGTGTTTGACCATCAAAAGATTGCAATGCACACTATTAGAAATATAGTTTCTCACAGTGCTTAATCTGTGAGGCAAAAACTAAAGCGAACATTGTTTATTCTTGAAAAATTTGGGAACTAGTAATTATTTTCTACCATATGTGTGGTTCTTGATAAATTCTACCTTACTTCTCATAGTTTTCAGTTTATATCCTGTCTTTCTAATGGATTTGAATGTATTTTGCACCAAGGTCCTATGCTTAAAAGAAAAAAAAAAGTGGACCCTGTCCATATACGGTACTTATAGTACTTGGAGTGCTGGCTTGCCTGTGTGGTAAGGGTGTAATTATCCTTTTTTTTTTTTTTACAAAAAAGAAATACTACATTGTCCTTAGAATTTATAGTAAATCCTGTCACCTTGCTGCTTTTGGAAGTGATGCTTGTCACCTTGTCACTTCTTGCACCTCTCTGGGGTGGTTCTGACAATGCAAAAGGTGCTGGAGCGCCTCCAGTGTGTGAGCATGGTGGCAGTGGGTATTGACAGGGTCCCCTGTGTTCAGCTCATTCTTTAATTCCTTGAAAATTTTGAGGCGTCAGGTGCCATCTTTCCCAAGTGATTTTTCTGGCCTAATTTACTTCTTAAATCTATTTATCTATTATACTTGGACCAACACCTCCCTTTCTTTTCTAAATAAACAGCTTTGGAGTGAGTCAATGCAAAATTTTTCTTGGTGAAGCTAGTGCTGAGTGTTAATCTGATCTTACTGTAGGAGAGAGTGACTGTGGGCAGAAGGGTCAAGCTTTTTCCCCCAAGCCCTAATAATTCCTTCCATTTCTTCCTATAGAGTGATCATTAAGGAATCCTCTGATTGGTATAGCTGCTTTTTAAAATAAGAAACTTCCATTTTTAGCTTGTGGCTTCTTGCAAGATACTTTTGAAATTATTTGTTGCATACATACCTAGGCAAGTGCTTTACCTTCATGCAGTATCCTGGGTCCCACTAGTTATTTTTAATTAACTTCTGATTTATTCCTGATTTCTTTGCAACTTAGGTTTTTTCCCTCTTCATTAGTCTTTTTTTTGCCTTACAGGGTCTTTTTCAGTTACCTTCACATTTTTTGTTTTATAAGAACTTGGGCTTTGTGGTTTTACAGGTGCAGTGTTAGTGTTTAAAAAGTCTTGGAAGTGCTTTTCTTGGGATTATAAACCTTTCCTTAACTCCTCTTTCGTTGACTTGAAGTATTCACCCAATATTGCTCTGGAAGCTTATGTCATCAAGGCTGCTGGCTTCACGGGGATGACCTGCACCGTGTTCCAGAAAGTGGCAGCCTCCGACCGCACAGGACTTTCCGACTATGGAAGGCGGGATCCCGACGGAAATCTAGACAAGCAGCTGAGCTTTAAGTGCAATGTTTCCAGTACGTTTTCAAGTCTGGCACTAAAGGTAGGTTATGGTCTCTAAGCCTTTAAAACTATGCAGGGTCAGCTTAGAACACTCAAAGTCTTTGCCTTTGAAAGTAAATGGGGAGGCAGTTAGAAGTGTGGGGATATTGTGCTGTTGTTTTAAAGGAAATTTAGACCAAGAAGAAGAATTTTAAAGGAAATTCATACCATAATAACTTTTCATGGGCCCTTGGCGTTTTTGCTCTGAGGTCCCCTTTCTCCACATCAAAAGTTACTTTTATGATTGCAATAGTATAAAAAAGGCAGCTATATTGGCATTACGTATTAAAACATTTTCTTTAACTTGGGGGTATTTTTGCTTCTGATTTTAAGACATTAAAACATTTTCATGGGTCTTTAGAAATATTCTGGGTCCTTATTACTGTGCCTTCTTACCTAATGGAGAAGTCAGGCTTTAGGCTGGACATTTAATCAGCCAAGCTGAATATCAAGTTTTTTTGGCAAAGAGGTGCAAGTATGTAATATATATATTCAAAAAATGTGTATTTTATTGGAGCAGGAAAAAGGAAGGTATTCTTAGTGACTTTTAAAATCGGGGTATAAATGTGTTTCACTAAACCATATGAAAGCTAATAGTCTGAGACAGAGCTCCAACATGCTAATGGATCCACATTTTGTATTTTAGCTTTGTTTGGGTGTATGCTATTGTGTTCTCTGTGGTTTTCAACTAAAGCTCAACTAAAAGAGCTTCCTTTGTTTCTGGCTTTTCCCTGAATGACATTACAAACAGTGTTCCCAGTCATTTTAATGAATACATACTAATTGATCAGATAGGTGTTAGTTGTTCTTACTGGCACCGTAGGTGCCCAGGAAGTGTCAGATACATGAATGAATAGTTAATATATTTGTAGTGTTTTTCTCTGCCTTCCTCCCTCCCCCACCGTGCCCATAAGGACAGCTAATTTCCTAAATTTAGAAATATCACAGCCATCTGAGGTAAACTCAACTAGGTCACAAGAAGAAATACAATTATTTGATGCCACATACTCTGAGGAAAATCAGCAAGATTTATCTGTTCCTCTCGGTCCTGTGAAAGTACTTGGACCAGCTTACACCCATAGACCTCAGCTTTTCTTACTGTAGCTTTTACTGATAAAATCATACTGTGAAAGATGATAGAGATGGCAACATGCAGAAGCCCACGAGGAAGAGGCATGCGTTATTGAGGAGCACTAAAAATTGATGAGTCCTTCTGCCTAGATAATCACAGCTGGGTAGAAAAGGACTAAAATGATGAAACCTTACATTTTATCAATTTCACAACTTACCTCTCAGTGAAAGAAGAGTTTTTACTGGATAAAGTAGAAAGCTTTAAGTGAACATCCTCGGATTTGCCAATTTCATGCTCTTCTATCCTTTTAAGGTTATCCTGTGGCCAGAGAGCAAAAGCATATTACATTATTATTCATGCCTCATCGATGGACACGATTAAACTGAATGAAAAAAAGAACAGATCCTTCATGACACAAAATTAGTTAAAAATTTTAACATCCACAGTGTAAAATGTACTTAAGCTTTATCATTTTTAAGGGATTATTTCCTTCATATATGGAACTATGTTAGGGGCTGGAGGCATTACTGAAGTGGTAGAACACTTGCTTTCAAGCATCAGTCCCTGTGTTCAAACCACAGTACCACAAAAATGAATAAATGAATGAATGAATTAAATAAACTATGCAAGGGCAGGTTTTATTCTTTCCCATGCATAATTCTTTTCAATCCTTTGACTAAAGTATTTAGACAATATCCGATAATTGATTATATTACCTTTAAATGGAGGCATATTCTAGCATATGAAGTTAATCCCATATAAAGGATGCCTTCAGTTAGCACTAAGTGTTTTACTTGATTTGCTTGCTGTGTGGTTTGTGAATTTGTGCTTCCTAACATGCTTTCACCATAGCCTCATTTGGACTTTCATTCCGTACAGATGCTCTTTGACTTACAATTAGGTAGCATCCTGATAAACCTATTGTAAGTTGAAAATATCTTAATTCAAAAATGCGTTGAGTATGCCTGACCTTCTAGACTCGACAGTGTAGCAGCACAGAACACTGGAGTCTTGGTTGTTTAGTTCTGGAATCTCATGGCAAGAGAGTTTGGTATTACATATTACTATCCTGGGGGAAAAATCTTTACATATTCAAAGTACAGTTACTGAATGTATTTCTCGCTGTTGAAAAATAGTGAATCAAACCATCTTAATTCAGGAGCCATCTGTAGTGGCCAAACCATTGCAAATTCATTGCAAGTTCTTACTCAGTCTTTTCCCTGTGTCTCTAGGCTGTTCTTAAAAGTCCATCCTTCTGTGGTGGATTGGGTGGCTTCAGGCTACTGATAACTGACTAGCATGTACCAGCTGTGACCCCACCAGTTAATAAAGTATTGAAACTTTCTTATCATCTAGCAAGTAGCTACTGCTTCAGTCTGAGTGCTTCCCCTGCCCTGCTGGTTCTTCTGTGGAGAGTACTGTCCAGACCTTTCAATTGCTGAATGGCTGGTGCGTGTAGAGCAGAGCATCTGTGAGCTTCCCCCTCCATGGAGGCTCTCAGTGCCTGTGCTGTCCCTGGTGTGTGTCATGAGCAGTACCCCTGAATCTGTCTAGATGGGAAATTGTCCTGTCCCTCCCTTGAGGTCAAATGGCTCTTGAGCAGTCTGTTGAGTGACTTCTTTGTTTGACATTAGCTCTCCTCCTCCATGTCTTTCCACTTCCTTCCCCTCTGTCTAGAGGCAGACTTTTTGGTTCCTCTCCCCAACACTTGGGTGTTTTGAGGCCAGACTCACGTGAATTCTGTGTTCCTTCCTTGCCTTCCCCAACTCCTTAGTTATATGTTAAGACCCAGCAGAAATATCACCTCCAAGAAGTCTTACCTAACACATTATAATCGGTCTTTGTCTCCCTTGGCTTCTTTTTTTCTCCTGCTCACACCTGCTCGTGTTCTCTTTATCACATGTCACATATGGGAGCCATAGTGAGTTGCTCCAGGGCACAGCTAGTGCTTGGGACATTCTCTCGTTGATGATCCATTTGACTCTCAGAGCACCAGTCAAGTCTGTTCTAATTTTTTTCTTAACAAAGTGATTCCTTTCAGTGTTGACACCATAATTCAGATAAGTTAGCATAATAGAGCAAATATCTTATTTCTAGTCTCCTGCTAAGGGATTTTAGAAACCACCTACTGTTGTGAATTCTGTTCAGCTATAATCCAGCCATAAAGTGTTGCTTCCTTACAGTTTACCGAAGTAGAAGTCAGTTTTTCCTTATATATCCCACATTTCTCCCATCCCAGACACCTAGAGGTGTAACCCACCTGAGGTCCTTTGGTTTTCCTGACTTTCTTTCCTCAGATAGGATTAATGACTGTCTGTTAATCCAAAGGTGCTTTGTTCATTCTCTGGAATAGTTACAGGGTGGTGTACTGCTGGCTTGATTTGTAGTGAGGGCACACTATTTACTGACTTACAGTCTTTGCCTGAATTCATGTTCTCCTTGCCCCACTTAACAGCTGCGCAAACTTGGGAAGTACATTAAGCTCTCTGAATATCAGTTCCTTGTCTCTTAGTGAGGGATCATGAAATGGTGCTTAAAGGTTATTGAAAAGATTAAATGAGGTAAATGTGTAGATACTCACAATAGTAGTTGACACTGAAGCATTCAGTAAACATTAGCTCTTAATATTTTGTGTTGGTTGTTGTTATCTCTGTTGTTAGATTATGAATATTTAAAGGCAAGGACTACAGCTGCTTTCAGTGTGTGTCTTTAGGTCCTGCACAGGACCAAGCATGGAGTAATGGAACAGCCATCACTTTGTTGTGTGAAATCAACATTCAAACTCAATTAACAAAGCTGAAAATTAATTCTAAAGTCATAATCCCTTTTAATCTATAGCAATGAAATAATCAAAAGGTGCTATACAATTAGTAATTAATTAAAAACGAGAATAACTAGGCTATATCATAATACCTACCTGCTGAAAATTGGGTAGGTAGATAGGAAAACATGGATAAAGTGTATTTTATTGCTTTAGATCTGGTGGTTTTGATTCATTCTGGTCTTAGTGTTTGAATTCTATACATTTGAACAAACTGAGCATTCTGGAAGTTTTCATAGATTTGCTGTGTAGTGGCGGGAGTTCAGGTTCTTTCATAAGGAAAGATGTCAAAATAGAGCAAAGTATTTCTGTGTTTGAGTTAACGATGCCACTTAAGTTCTTTTTAGTTTAATGTCATTGTAAATAGTGAGCTGTACATGAATTTAGCAAATTTAAAGAGCTCCACCGTAGTATTCCTTTCTTAGGTGTTCATACTTAAGGAATTTTAAAGTATTAAAGTGAGTACTAAAACCAAACTGTAGAAGTTAAAACATGGTGACCTTCTAGTGTGGTCAGTTACTTTCAGGTAGTTCTCTCTTCCCAGCCCCGACATTACCATCTTCCGTCCGCTGAAGTAACAACAACAAAAATACCATCCTCACTTCAGTAGCCTTTGCTGCTTGTCATGGCCATTGTTTCATTGGTCCTTACCACCATTTATTAGGAAGACCATTTGCTGTGGTCAGCAGGTGAGAAGCGCAAAAGTTAAACAGAATTGAGCAGCACAGTGTTACCCAGCAATTAAATGGTCAGGCTGGGCCTAAATCCAGCTTTCTGATTCAGGTGTCCTGTTCCTCTCCTTGGGACACATGATCTTTCAATAGTAAATATTAGAAACCAAGAATACATATTTCCCAAAGAATTTTAAGAGAAATTTTTCCAAAATAAATATAAGGTTAAATGAAGTAATCAACTTTGTGCTGTCTGCCTTTAGGTCAAGAGATAAAAAGGTATAATCATGATAAATGTAACAAATAAACATTCTTCAGTGATTTTTTTTCATTAGATTTACAACTGTTCCATAAATAGTGATCAGTGCTTCTTTTAAACAGTATTTTTGGTATAGATGAAGTTTGTCTTACCAGCATCCCTAGGGCACCTTCTCTCCATCCCAGTGATCCTATAATTATTACTTAGTATATTCCTTATTAGAGCTGATAAGATACTTAAGCCATAAGTATGTAACAGCCTCAAGGATGTAGCTCTTGCCCTTTTATGATCTGGGAGTTTTGTTTATTGTGGTTTTTGGTAGGTTTTGCAAGTGTACACTTGTATAGACATTTTTTGACTTACATATAGTATAGATGTTTCCTTATTTAGTTCTCTTTTAGAAACTACTAGGTGTACCTTTTAAAAAATGGATTTACTTCTGTAATCTCCCAGAGAGCTATGCTCTGTTGTCAAATAATTTTGTGTTCAGAAGAAAATTATTTGATGAATTTTGTAGTAATTAAGTTTTAATAAATGTCCATTATGTACACTTAGTTAGAATTTTGAACTTTTAATCAGTTGTGTTTTCCTCTGTATATCTCATTACATACTTAAGAGAAATTTATATACTTCATAGAAATTTAGTAGATTAGCAAATGAATGTATAATGAACTTTGTTTCTACATCAGGTTATATTTGCAAGAATAGCAGATAACTTTATGTGATTTCTTAGACAAAATATTTGCCAGTTCTTTTTCATGGCATCTTTAATTTAAAAATAATATTTAAACTTCTAAATACATGTAATCAACAGATAGTTACAGGTATTGTGTAAATACTGACATGGTTAATTTCATAAACAGTGGGGTATTTTTAGCAAACGCAAGTGCCAGGAAGCAGTAAAATAGGGGAATTTAAAAGGATCAATGTGATTTCCGCAGTTGAAAGTCCTCCCAGACTAGTGGGAGGAACAGAGTGAGTTGCATGTTGAGGCTGCAAGCGTTGGTTGTGGTACAGACATGTGCAGAGTGCTCTGTGAAGCCAGAAGAGGGAGCAGAAAGCCCAGTGCTGTGCAGATGAAATTCATTGTCCAAAAAAGCCTGGTTTAAGTACTTTGTAAAGGACTCTTGTTAAGTCTCCTGGTTGAGAGGCACCTGCACACCCATGTTTATTGCAGCACTATTCACAATAGCCAAGTTACAGAAACAGCCAAGATGCCCCACTACTGACGAATGGATCAAGAAAATGTGGTATCTATACACAATGGAATTTTATGCAGTTATGAAGAAGAATGAAATGTTATCATTCGCTGGTAAATGGATGGAATTGGAGAACATCATTCTGAGGGAGGTTAGGCTGGCCCAAAAGACCAAAAATCGTATGTTCTCCCTCATATGTGGACATTAGATCAAGGGCAAACACAACAAGGGGTTTGGACTTTGAGCACATGATAAAAGCGAGAGCACACAAGGGAGGGGTGAGGATAGGTAAGACACCTAAAAAATTAGCTAGCATTTGTTGCCCTTAACGCAGAGAAACTAAAGCAGATACCTTAAAAGCAACTGAGGCCAATAGGAAAAGGGGACCAAGGGACTAGAGAAAAGGTTAGATCAAAAAGAATTAACCTAGAAGGTAACACACATGCACAGGAAATTAATGTGAGTCAACTCCCTGTATAGCTATCCTTATCTCAACTAGCAAAAACCCTTGTTCCTTCCTATTATTGCTTATACTCTCTCTACAACAAAATTAGAGATAAGGGCAAAATAGTTTCTGCTGGGTATCGAGGGGGTGGGGGGGAGAGGGAGGGGGCAGGGTGGGTGGTAAGGGAGGGGGTGGTGGCAGGGGGGAGAAATGACCCAAGCATTGTATGCACATATGAATTAAAAAAAAAAAAGTCTCCTGGCTGCCATCCTCTCTCGTTCTGATGCATTCTTTTCATTGCCAACAGAAATTGCCTCCTTAAACAAGGTAATAGTGGTGCATGTCAATCAGGGACCCTGGTCCACACAGCATGCAAGGTAGCCTGAGAACTCAGAATTGAGAAGCTCATGTGACCAGGGTACTGGTGTGGTAGAGGCGTGGTAAGAGGTGATTTGAGCAGCAGGTTTTAATCAAATTATATGTCATGCTGAGGACTTGTCCACATTATTCTATAGACATTGCAGAACCTCATTGTTATTTAAACTGAAATAATATGGACACGATTGAGGAAATTCTGTTGGCTATATGCATGAATGATAGTTTTGAGAGAGATGTGGTTAGTGACCAAGAGAAGTCTGTAAAACATTCCTAAAATAGGAACTTTTTAAAGATCAGTAATTGTTAGACTCCTTGGTATCTGGATTTTATTTTTAATTGAATACTGAATAATTTAAAAATCCCCAGGAAAGAAATCAGAAAACATTGCATGATGAGTGAGCATTTTTAGTTACTCCTCAAACATGTTTCTTAGTCTGAAGGAAACTGATGGCAATAAGTTTGTTGAATTTAAATTGCCATTATGTTTGTATAATTTGATTCTTTCATTGTTTGACTGTTTGAATGGGGCATAAATCACCTTAAAATTTTGTAGCCTAAATTAACCATAATTCCATTGGTGATTTCTACTTTTGTCCTTACTTACTGTATTTTGTCTTTGTAAAACTGAGATGTAGCATGAATACTGAGGTTCTCGATCTGTTTAAAGATGGCTGAATCAGCAGTGTAGGCTCTCCTGGGAAATTTAACCGTAACTTGAAATAATGCCCTTGTTTGCTCCTTAAACCCTTTGGGTTTTCGTTTCTTCTGTATTTTGTGTTTCTTTTGATCTGTGCTGTCCTGTATTGGTGAGACCTTTCACTCGTCAGTTGTTTTAATTATTACAGTTTGTGTAGACATACACTTTTAGAAAATGTTTTCAGCGTGTAATTAGAAAAGTTGCACAGCTACTGACACTATTCTGGCTTCTCCATACTAATATGGTAACCTTGCTTTTTTCTTTTTCTTTTTCTGCATATTTCCAGAATACTATTGTAGAGGCTTCTATTCAGCTTCCTCCTTCCCTTTTCTCACTGAAGCAAAAGAGAGACATCAGGCCAGCTGATGACTCTGTGTATAAGCTTCAGCTCATCGCCTTCCGTAACGGAAAACTCTTTCCCGCCACTGGAAATTCAACGAACTTGGCTGATGATGGAAAGCGGCGGACAGTGGTGACCCCAGTGATCCTCACCAAAATAGGTGTGTATGTTGCATATACCATCCTGTATCCACTGGACAGTTCACCATTCCTAAAATCACTTACGCCTTCTAGTTTTAATGAGTCATTAGTGAAAAAAAGATCTTGCCCAGGACCCATTACTGTATCAGTTGACATTTAATTGTTTATGAAGTTGGCTTTGGAAATAATGTTATTTCCCATTTTCTCCAGATGGTGCCAATGTAGATACCCACCACATCCCGGTTAATGTGACTCTGCGTCGAATTGCACACGGAGCAGATGCTGTCGCGGCTCAGTGGGACTTTGATTTGCTAAATGGACAAGGAGGCTGGAAGTCCGATGGGTGCCGTATACTCTACTCAGATGAAAATATCACCACGATTCAGTGCTACTCCCTCAGTAATTACGCTGTTTTAATGGTATGGCTGTTGATAACTTTATGCATAACTACTAAGTACTCTGATGTTTTCCTATGTATAATTAAGCTCAAATGAAGAAGGTTATTTTTCAGCTTAACGTACATTGCTCCCTTTAGTTATATAAAGGGGTGATGTTTATGTTAATCTGGATTTAAAGGGAAATTGAGTTAGTGCAAGTGAAATGGATAGAATTGTATTTAGTGTAGGAATTTTCAGTAAACTTTTTTAAGTGAATCAATTCAGGTCGAGTCTGACCTCCTTAAAATGTGGAGAGATCTGGGGTTTATTGCAGCCCAGCTCTATCAACTTTGAGTGATTTGTTTGCACAAAATACACTGTGCATCAAGAAAGATTTTCCTGCTGTGTCATCTAGTGTCTTTCCCTACTACACACTATTGTTACCATTATTGAACCTTTTTTTTTTTTTAATTTAGAATTAATGGTGATAACTTTCAGTTTTGTGACTGTAAGTAACAGTATTGACACAAATTGTGTCTTTCCAATTTTATTGCCTGTCAATCTGACATTGTTTCTATTAATTTATTTGCTATAATTGATACCTATTAATCTTTTGGGCAAAATAACTTGTTATTAATATACAGGAACAGATCTCTTTAATAATGAGATTTAAATTCACCTGATTCCTGAGCAGATAATTACTAGAACCATATTATTTATTCTTTTACACTGAAATTATTGTGTGATACTAACATGTTGGAGAATTCATGGATGATCGTGGAAGGAATTACTCATGATGCTAAAAGAAATTTCTCAGAAATGGTTTGTGGTTTGCCTGGAGGCAAGTATGTCCACATTTTATTCTAATTTCAACTGTGAATCTGGTTTCTACACGGTATTTTATCAGAGTACCGAATAATCTTGTAACATGGCATATTTTACATTTTGTGAGTTTTTATTTCCTTAGAAAAACAAAATAGCCTTTTTACCACTGCAAATGATCTTGAAACAAGCTGAATTACATTAAATTATCCTCAATGCTTTGTTTTCTTAGCTTCTCAACTTTCTATAGCTTATCTGTTATACTGGCCAAGGAGGCAGCAAAGGGAACAGATGTTTTTTTATTCTCCTTTTAAAACAATTTTAAGTGGATTTTATTATTTTCATACATGCATACAATATGCTAGATCATATTCACCCCTCCAATATCTTCTCCTTTTCTCTTCCTCACACCTGCTGTCCCCCCACTACAATCTTCTCACACCCTTCATATTCATGTCTTTTTTTCCCTCCTCCCTCCCTCCCTCCCTCCCTCCCTCCCTTCCTCCCTCCCTCCCTCCCTCCCTTCCTCCATCTCTTCCTTCCTTCCTCCCTCCCTCCTGTTCTCTTAAATGCCAAATTTAGACAAAGATATTAACCTCTTATCTGATGAATAGCTGGCAAAGATTTTCACCCATTCTGTAGGCTGTCCCTTCATTCTGGTAATTGTTTCCTTAGCTGTGTGGAAGCTTTTTAATTTGATTCAATCCCATTTGTCAATTATTGCATTTATTTCCTGAATGCTAATCATAAAGTTATTTGTCCCTGTATCTTCAAGTGTTTTCCCTATATTTTCCTGTAGTAGTTTTAAAGTTTCAGGCCTTGCATGTAGGTCTTTGATCCATTTTCAATTAATTTTTATACAGGATGAGAGATAGGAATCTAGTTTTATTCTTCTATATTTGGATTTGCAGTTTTCCCAACATTGTTAGTTAAAGAGGCTATCTTCTTCAATGTATGCTTTTGGACCTTTGCCAAAAATCAGCTGGTTATAAGTGGTGTACAGGCTTATCTGAATCTTCTGTTCTATTCCATTGGTATATATTTATGTTTTTGTGCCAGTACCATGCTGTTTTTGTTACTATGGCTTTGTAGTATAAGTTGCAGTTAGGTAGTATGATATCTCTGGCATTGCTACTTTTGCCAAGGATTGCTTTGGCTATTTGGAGTCTTTTAGGCTTCCATATAAATTTTAGGATTGATTTTTCTATTTCTGCAAAGAGTGACATTGGAATTTTAATGAGATGGTATTGAATCTGTACATTGCTTTCAGTAATATAGCCATTTTCACAATAGTAATTTTGTAGATTCATAAACATGGGAAGTTTTTCCATTTTCTAGTGCCCTCTTTGGTTTCTTTCTTTAGTGTTTTATAGCTTTCATTGTAGAAGTGTAGAAAAATTCTTAGGATTTTTCTTTTTGAGGCTATTATCAGTGGAATTGTTTTTCTGATTCCTTTCTCAGCTTGTTTGTTGTTGGTATATAGAAAAATACTGAGGTTTACATCTAAATTGTGTATCCTGTACTGTGCTGAAAGTGTTTATCAAATCTAAGAATTTTTTAGTGGACTCTTTACAGTCTTTTATGTATAGAATCATATCATTGCATATAGGGATAATTTGACTTCTTTCTCTCCTGATTGTAACCCTTTCCCTTTATTTCTTTGGTCTTATTGCCCTAAAAATTCAGCTACTATATTGAATAAGGGTGGTGAGAGTAGAAACTCTTATCTTGTTTTGACTTTAGAGGAAAAGATTTCAGCTTTTTGTTTTCTATAATGTTGGCTATAGGTTTGTCACATACAGCTTTTATTATGTTGGGGTACATTTCTTCTATTCCCAGTCTCTTCAGGGTTTTGATCATGAAGGGAGGTTGAATTTTGCCAAAGGCTTTTTTATGCATGGATTGAGGTGATCATGCGATTTTTCTCCTTTATTCTGTTTATGTGCTGTATTATGTTTGTTGATTTGCACACATTGAACCATCCTTGCATTCCTGGAGTGAAGCCAATTTGATGTAGTGAATGATCTTTTTAATGTGTCTTAACTGTATATAATATGATATGGAAAGTTTCTTTTCTAGTCTTAACTGTTTGGTGTTCCAAAAGCCTCCTGTTCTTGATTGACCATTTCTTTCCCAAGATTTGGGAAAATTTCTCCTGCTGTATAATTAGATATGCTTTCTGTTTTTATTTCTCCTCCTTCTATGCCCATGACTTACATGTTTGACCTTTTGATGGTGTCCCAGAGTCTTGAGTGTTCTGTTTGTAATTTTCTTGTCTTTAAATGTTCTGATTTGTCTTCCTTGTCTTCAAGTGCTGGTATTCTGTCCATTCCTTGGTCTAGTCTAGTGGAGAAGCTTGGAACTGAGTTTTTTATTTGATTTATTGAGCTGTTTATTTCTGGAGTTTCATGATTTTCTTTCATGATTTCTATATCTTTTTTGAATTCCTCTTACCTATTGTCTTCCTTATTTGCATTCTCTTTGTATTCATTCTGATGTGTATTGCTGTCCTCTTTAGTTTTGTTGAGCATTCGTATAATCATTCCTTTGGATTCTTTGATATTTCATTCACTTCACTATTGTTAGAGTTCATTATTGTGAAATTGTTGACTTTTGGGGGAGTTATGTTGCCTTTTTGTTTTTATATTTCTTTTGTGCCTGTATTGGGATTTCTGTATCTGAGGCTAAGTCCTTGGTTGAAGGTTTTAGTCACTGTAGTCTTTCTGTTGAATGAAGTATTGTCAGTGTTCGTGAAGGAATGAAGGCTGATTTGCAGTTTCTCAACACTGTACTGGGATTATATCCAGGCATTTGCCCACATGCTCAGAGCACTGGACCAGATCTCTAGCACCTTCAGAGAGAAGAAAACTAGCTGGACTCTCTTATAGTTCCTAAGGTACAGATTACTACTGTATGCCTGCTGATGGTGGGTCAGTTTTCTGGTTTTGGGCTGCTTTTACTTTAGATACTTCTCCTCTTTGTGTACTGTGAGCTGCTTATGGCCACAAGGAACTTTGTAGCCTGTGGGCTGAACAGGTTGTAACTAGTGTCACAAGCACCCCAGTTAGTGCCCTCAGAGCCAACAGGTATCCTCTGAATGCGTTGGAGAGTGTTTGTGTGTGTGTGTGGTAGTGGGGGTGGGGATAGGGAACAAATAGAGCATGGAGTTCTGTACTGGAGGGGGAGAACTGAGGGATTCAGGCACACTGCCTGCCAGCCTCCTGAATGGATTATTTAGCAAGGAGAAAACATTATCTTTTCAGTGATGTCACTGACATTTGAACTACAGCATACAATGTACTTGAGCATGTATACTGTTGGGCTCAGTTGTTGGGTGGATTCTACATGAATTAGACACAGCTGTATTTGTGTAAGGTATTTATCCTTTCATTCTGCAAGTTCACGTTTTGTTATTTTTTAGTTGCCTTTATGGGATGAAGCATCAATTAAAATGTGAGGCCTTTTTCTCTTTCAGTTTAAAAGTATTTTCCCATCCAGGTTTTGAGTATAAAATAATCTAAAACTATGATGTATTGAGAGAGAAACAATAGAAATACTATGTTGTCTGAAATGGATATAAAAGTTAACCAGAATAAGTTGAACAAAGTTAAATGAAATACACACAAAAATGGCATTTTGTAAGCTTCACTATGTTATTACACCATGTGAAACTTGTATTTTTTTTAAATTTAATACTGTTTAAAGCATCTATTGTTGAATTTCCTGCTGTTCTTCTAAACTATTTAAATTAGTATAATCCTTTTATAGAAGGAATAGCTATTCTTTTATCTTTCAGAATTTTAATCTTCTAAAAAATGCAATACACATTACATTTTTAATGTAATTAAAAATAGGAAGAATTTTCATTTTTAATGGGAAAAATTCTTTTTTCTGTTTATTTTCAAAAACTATCCTGTTTTCTTCAATGTAACTGTGCCACCTAGAGGCTGCAGAATGAAATGTATCTGCAATTGTTGTCAAAGTCATAATAAAGTTGGTGTACGGGAATTTTAGGTAAGTTGCTACTTTAAGCCAGGTGCCAGTGGCTCACGTCTATAATCTTGGCTACTCAGGAGGCAGAGATCAGGAGGATTGCAGTTTGAAACCATCCTGGCCAAATAGTTTGTAAGACCCTATTCCCAAGAAAACCCATCACAAAAAAGGGCTGGTAGAGTGGTTCAAGGTGTAGTCCCTGAGTTCAAGCCCCAGTGTCACTGGTGGGGTGGGTGGAGGGTGGGGGAGTTGCTACTTTAGTATAAATGTAAGACTAATGAAATTACACTTCCTTAAAGATGGGAATATAGCTCAGTTGTTGAGTGCTTGTCTAGCATATTTGAGGCTTTGGGTTTGGTTCCTGAAAAAAAAAAAAAAGGAAATTATACATACTCTTCTGTAATTAAAGTTATGTCTAGGATAGAAGTATATTTTCAAGATTGGAAATCAACATCTTTTTTTCTTCTAGACTTTTTAAATAAATTTAAAAATCGTATTTGTTTGAATGCTATTTTAATACTCATTTTATGTAGAAGTCTAAATTCCTGTCTTTGGAGATAGTCCATATACCTTTTCCTGGTTTTTAGAGGACTTTGTATTTTAAGACATGAGATATAAATAATATATTTGCTCATAAGCCTAGAACAGATATTATGGTTGCTTCAGTGTACATATCCCAAGCTCTGGTGGGAGTCAGAGAAAAAAGTTCAGTGGAAATTGGGTTTGCTTTTATAATCAGAAATAGCCAGTTGGGGCAGGGGTAGTAGTGAGGGAAAACCTGAATGCAAAGTAGAGTAATGGTTAGGGTGAAGGTTAATCAGTAATGATGGTAAAGTTAAACCAGTCTCTGTGTGTGGGTTCCCCTATCTATGTAGAAATAAGGAACCAGAAAGTAGGTGTTTGTTCTCCTCTGTCTGATGTTGACTTTAAGTTTTCTGCTATGAAGTTTGCTGAACGAAAGCAAACCTGAGTTTCACTTAGTCCATAATTGACCATGAATGCCACCAGTGTTTTGTTTAAATGATTTTTAAATAGCACATTCCCTTGGATCAAATATTAAATCATTTTTGCACATTAATATACAGCGAAAATTCAAAACTCTCACCTGTCCCATCACAGTTCTAGGTAACTGTGATTAATAGCTTCTTGGGCATTGTTGAAGACATTTTTGTATATAGTAAATCAAAATGAATTTGAAGTCTTCCATTTCTACATGAAGCTTGCATCTTGCATACATTGTTCTAAGGCCATACTTTTTCCCATGGATCAATATTTTGTAACTATGGTGATATATTATATATTTTTATAATTTTCTCCCCTCCAATGCTGGGTATTGAACCCAAAGCCTTGCATTTGCCAGGCAAGTTCTCTGTCACTGAGACATTCCTCCAGTCCCTCCCTCTCCAACCCCTCATAGGGTCTCTGGCTGTTTTTACCCATACTGGTTGGACTGCCATCCTCCTAGCTTTGCAGGAGGCATCCAGCCTCATGTTGTACCTTGAAGTAGTTGATGATGTGGAAGTAGTAGTTGCTTATCTTTCTTAAGTACTTACGTGTCAGGCACTCCTGGTGTCTTTACGTACGTGAACTTAGTCTGTAATACAACCTCACGAAGTACCATTAACATCACTCCCAGTTGATAGGTGTGGAACTGACTTGTGGAGAAGTTAAGTGCTATGCCTGCAAAGCCACTTAGTTTTGGAATAGGGATTTGAGTTCAGACGTCTGGTTCCAAAGTTTGTGTTCCTAACCACTTGGCTGAAGCTCCTTTCTCAAATCTCATAGCGATAAATGAGAGCTTCCTCATTCTTTTTGTACGTCAATATTATTTTATGCCCCTGCTGTAATTTACTTTGGTATCTCCCTATTGTGTTTGTTTTCAGTAGTTTGCTTGTACCATATCACTTTGCACATTTATTAAGGTAGCTGTAGGATAAATTTCCCTGAGGTGAAATTGGTAATCAAATGGGCCAGTTCTTTTTTCCTTTTTCATTAAATTGATATTGAACAAAGTACACAGATCTTAAGTGTCTGCATTAATAATATTTTTACACGTGATGCAGACTTTTAACCACCACTAAAATCAAGATTTATACTACAGAACTTAGTAGCTCCCACGTTTCTTTCTAGTCAGTTTCCACCATCTTCTTAAGACATGGCCACTTTCTCATGTCTGGCACCATAGATAAATTTGGTATGTTCTTGCACTTTACATAACTGCAGTGCTATATGTACTCCATGTGTCTGTTTTCTTTTTTATCATTACATTGGTGAGATTTATCTGTCTTTTCATGTAACAGCAGTCTGTTCTTTTTCCTTGCTGTACAGCAGTCCATTGAACGAACGTTTCTTTGTATTGTTAATGGACATTTGGTTATCAAAGAAAAACTGCTCTGAGTATCTGTGTACATGTTTTTGATGGACTTACCTACTCAGGAGTGAAATTGCTGGATTGTAGACCATCCTGTATTCAGCTTCAATAACTAATTTCAAGTGGTAGACCAAGTGGATAGTTTACAGTTCCACCACAAAGACAGTGCTACATCCTTGCTCATCCTTGGTGATGTCAGTCTTTGATGAGAAGGTTTTTGTGGCGGTTTTATGATCATTGTGGTTCTAAAGTGTAGTTCTCTGGTGACTGAAGATGTCCCACCACTGTATTTTCTTATTGCCCTCTTTTGTGAAGCTTTCACAAAATCTTGTATAGTTTTAATTGGATTTGTTTTATGGGAATTCTTGCTAAGAGTTCTGAATGTGAGCTCTTTTGCTGAATGTATGCACTACAGATCTGAGTCCATGCCTTTTTCCATGTTCTCTTGAAGTCATTTTACAAACAGTATTTTCTTTCTGTAGTCTTTTTTTTAGCCTTGTTTTTTTTTTTTTTTTTTTGTAGTTAGTGGGTATGTGTGTGTGTGTGTATATATATAAAATAATCCCGTTTAAGAAATCCTAGCCTTCCCAAGTTCATGAAAATTTTCTTTGTTTTACTCAAGGCTTTCTAATATATTTTACCTTTCACAATTGGGTCCACAACCGATTTTGTGTGTAGTGTGATAGGAAGTACAAAATTCTTAAATTATTATTCTTTGAACTTAAGAGGGAAGTGGAAAAGTAACCTAGATGTTGCAGTATGTTCTGGGTTTTTTGTTTGTTTTGTTTTTGGGTTTTTTTTTAATCTGTTACTTTAAGCATTTCTGATTTCAGATCTATTTTAAATTTAATTTTATTGGTGGGTTTTTTATTATAACTCTATATTCTGACATGCAATGGAATATTTTCATTGATTTCATCCTCTAGTTCAGATCCCGTTGAATATAGATAATTGCTGATTTTAATTATTCTTGTCATTGGTATGATGATAATGAATTCTTTGAAACTTCCATTGATTTTATGTTTAGTGTCCTTAGGCTTGAAGTACCTCTTGCTGCTCAGACAGTCAAAACTGCCCCCCTCATTTGGATCCATAATAATGATCATCTTTGAGACTTCTCCCACATTTGCATGTGCTCTGTGTTCTACACTGAGGTATTCTGCCTCAGTATAGTTCACTTCTGAGGAGGACATGAGTTTTGCTTCCTGCTTAGGTTCTTTTTTTTTTTTCCCTTTAATTCCATGACATTCAGAAGCATGACCAAGATCACCACTGGTCACTGTTGGTGGGGGGGTACGACTTTCCCTGTCTCACTTACCCATCACCATGTTGCTAGTATGAACAGTAGTTTTACTGCTCTTGAGTATCACCTAGTGCCATTTTTGTGCAGTGTATTTAGTACTTTCTGACATTATTACATGGCCTGTATGTGCTTGCTACTATAACTTAAAATGATTCAGATTTCTACTTTGTCTCTTATTGTAGATCTGTATCTTACTTGCTGTTTTAATACTCAGTCTTCTCAATTGCCTCAGGTAGTCTTATGTTTTCTATTGCTCAGTCCAGTCAGCAGTGTTCTTCTTCCCTCCCTCCCTCCCACCTCCCTCCCTTCCTGTTTTTAAGTTTTTTAATGGTTCTATTTTGAATAGTTAATGAGTACCTGCAAAAAATGCTTCAGTTTGCCTCTTGGCCTGCAAATGCTAAAATGTTTACTATCTGGCTCTTCACACTTTTTTTTTTTTAATGGTACTGGGTTTTGAACTCAGGACCTCATGCTTGCTAGGCAGGCACACTACTACTTAAGCCACTCCACCAGTCCTCTTCACAGTTCTCTGGGTCTGTTTTCATCAGGGTCTACACATTTGGGCAGGGCACTATGTGCCTGTGGGCGCATTGTCCTCTCACCATGGTGGAGGTGCCTGCCTGTCCCTTGCTTCAGTCATTTCTTTGTTGATGAACTTGGACCTTCTGTTTGAACATCCACTTTCTTTCTCATTCTGTCACACACATTTGACTTTAGAAAAGTCTGACTTTTTAAAAACTTGGATATTATATACAATATATTTTGGGAAGCAAATGGCATGTTGATGTTATTAGCTAATATCTCACTACCAATGTTTTGTTATTATGCTCTGTCCTGGGCTGTGGAAGGCACCTTTACAGGGAGGTATTGACCCCACGCTATATAGCTGTCATGTGGCAGTGTGCTACTTCTTCCAGGAATCTAAAGCAGGAATCTGGAGACTAAGTCCTA
Organism: Castor canadensis; assembly: GCF_047511655.1. Taxonomy (NCBI): domain Eukaryota; kingdom Metazoa; phylum Chordata; class Mammalia; order Rodentia; family Castoridae; genus Castor; species Castor canadensis. Next base: position 138,157,829 of record NC_133394.1, read on the forward strand.
GATATTGGAAGTTTATCCTCGGTTATTAGTTCTTCACTGGTATAGAAGCTTTTCATAGAAATTGAAGGGAACCGTCTTGCTTTTAATAGCATCTAACTGGTTTTCATTGCCCCAACATCTTAAGATTGTTCCTACTACTATATCTGGACTCCAGCAGGCTAGAGTGTTAATGTCTTGAGGCCATCTCTCATAGGCTGGTGCTGTGAGTACCTTACAAGGCAGATTGTTCAGAATTGCTTGTGGTAGACATTCTCTCTTTTTGCCCTTTTGTTTACACAATCAGGGTCCTATGAGAGTTCTGACTATGTCCTGCCTGTCTCTGCATGTCTGTGCTCTGCACAGTGCCTGGCCATCAAGTGAATAGATGTAAATGGATGAATTACAAGTTGGAGTTGATCATGGTGAAGTGGAGCTCTTCAGTTGGGATTCAATTTTCTGTCTCCAGCTTCCCATTAACTGTGATTTTTTTTTTCCCCCACAGATTTTTGTCTTTAACTGTCCATCTTTTGTTTAGGCAAAGAGTTTGTTAAGATGTCCTCACATGATCATTTTAAGTTTACAATTTCATATTGTCATCTTTGATTCTTTACTGGGAAATTTGCTCCCTCCCTCCCTACTGAGTTGAGGCCACCTTCCTTCCTTTGCCTGTTTGTCCTGTCCCCTTCCTTTTGACAGTACTTTTCTTGTTTCTGGTGTTTATTCAAGAACTTCCTGATTAGAGGAGATACGTAGCGGTGAACTCTTCCACATCCAGCCACCATTTTTTAGGGATAAAAGTCATTGCAAGGAGAGAATGTAGTGAAGGGATCTGGCTAGTACAGCTTTTACCCCATAACCTGAGGCTAGGGTGGTATCTTTCCAGCTTTCCTTGGGTTTCTGTAAAGAAGACAGAATTAGCATGTCTGTTGATTTCATTTTAGCAAGGCAGTGTCTGCCCTGTATTTGGGAATATAGACTTTGCAGTCAAGCTCTTTTGGATCAAATTCTCAGGGTGCTTAAGTTCTCTCTGTTTCAGTTTTTCAAGCTATAAATTGGGGCTGTGAAATGGGTTAGGCCCAGTCAATGCCTAGACTGTGGTAAATTTTATGTGTCTTGGTTGATGGTTCATTTTTGGACTCATATAAGACTGTTCTTTGCTCCCATAACTGTACTGCTTGTTTCTTCAACAGACATTCTTGAAATATGATTGTGTATCTGTCTCTTGTGACTTTGAGCTCTGCAATGGCAGAAACCATGTCTTAGCATTATGTCTCCAGATTATATGGTGCTTGGTGCATTTGTATTTAGGGAACTCAGAGTTGACCTGAAAGATGGAGAAGTCTGTTCATGCTTTGAGGAGTTGGAGAACCTGCCCTCTTTTGTGCCTTCTCAGCTAGTGACAACACAGAGTGAGAAATGAGCTGAAAGGCATTAAAGATGACGGATAGAGCCTGTGGTTGCCCTTTGAATCACTTGCATGTGGGCTTCTGTTCTCTTTTATTACTCTTGGCAGAACAGTATTCAGACTTACAAAGTGGACAGTCCACCTTTGAACAATGGGATGCTGCAAGTAGTTAACACAGTGGAAGATAGGAAGCAAGCTTACTTGTGAGAAGTACAACAAGAAATGTTAGTCATTGACTGAAACAGATGTTAAGTGCCAGCATTTTTGTTTAACAGTTTCAATCACTTGGAAAAGTCCTAGTGGTTAAATGTCCATAGAATTGCTCCTAGAACAATTCTTTCTTTTTCTTCACAGGATTTGACGGGATCCGAACTGTATACTCTGGCAGCCAGTCTCCTGCATCCTGTGGTTTATACAACAGCAGTCATTCTTCTCTTATGTCTCTTGGCTGTTATTGTCAGTTACATATGCCACCACAGGTAGGAGAGAACATTTGACAAATACAGCTCTGTGGACTATGATTTGGAGGACTCTGTTTAACATGTAATTATGATAAAACTAAGTTTGACACCATGGCATGCTTCCAAAGTAAGAACACTTGCTGTATAATCCATACAAGCCTTTCTTTATTGTGCCATCAGAGGTGTAAGTGACCAGTACATGAGATGGCAAGCTTGTCTTCTACAGAATTCAGCCAGTTTGCTGGGCTTCTATCTGGAGAAAAAGATAGGAGGTGTGTGCGGGAGGCTGGTGGGTGGGCACAGGAGCAACAAGGTTTGATGGGAGGTAGAGGTTTGTCACCTCTGTGACCATTGGAGGTGCTTCTAGGTAGTGAACTAGTCAGTACTTGTATATTATGGATTTTTGCCTGCTGTGACATTCTTTAATTTATAGATGGCATTTTAAAGAAAGTTTGTGGCATTTAAGCATAGGATATATGACTTTTTTTAATTGGAGGCAAAGCTACAGAAATCTTTATTTTATGGCTGGAAATAATGAACTAAAAGGATTTGCTAAGCAGAAATACACTTTACAAAAGGGTTTGCTAGAACCTATTTTCCTGTTTAAGCTGGACATACGTGGCATTTCTTGACATTTAGTTAAGAAACAAAAGGTGATTTTGATATAAAATGGAAAGAAAGATGTCAGCATTTCATTATGAAAGGCCAGGAAGAAATGCATTAGGCATTTAGACCATGTTATCCCACTTGGTCAAGAAAAACACCTATTGGTACAAGGCAGAAATCTCTAGGTAGCCAACCAAGAAATCCAGTCCTTTTAAGACATCTTGAAAAGCTCACATGCTCCTCAGCGTGGAGAATTTGTTCAGCATTAGTGGGTGCAGAAATGTCTTGTGTTTTCAATGCATAAAGCTAAATGTTAACTGTATTGAGTTAGATGATTTCTCCAGTCCTCTGTGTGTGTGTGTGTGTGTGTGTGTGTGATAGTAAGTACTTGATTAATAAAATGTTTAACTCGAAACATTTAAATTTGACCTTTTATGCAGTTGGAATTCACTTGTAAGTGAACGTCATAGTGTCCTACTTCAAGCATTCCAGATTACATATTAATAGTTCCCCCTTTTAAACCAGCTTGATCAGGATCAGCCTCAAGAGCTGGCACATGCTTGTGAACCTGTGCTTTCACGTCTTTCTGACCTGTGTGGTCTTCGTGGGAGGAATAACCCAAACCAGAAATGCCAGCGTCTGCCAAGCCGTAAGTCAGACTGAAAAATTACAACGGAAAATACTGATAATAAAAAATAACTTCCTGTTGCATGAGCTGTAAAAGGAAAAATGTGTCTGTTAAGCCTCTTTTTACCTACTTAAAGCTAAACCTAATAATACCTGTCCATTATTTACCAGTATACTTCAGCAACAAAACACCTAACGTTAACAGCTTATCTCTTTATCCTTGAAAACTGATTGTTACTTGTCACGTCTATTACAATGCTTAACATATAATTTAAATATTTTAAAAATCCTGACTTTGACAGAGAAAGACGTGAGGGTTTTAAAAATTACTTCATCCATTGATGAAAATAACAGGAATTAGGTAATAATAAGAAAGATACTAAGTTGGAAAATGTAAAGAATTAAATAGTCAACTTTTGTTTTCAAATACATGATTACATTTTTAACCATAGTTGCTATATTTGTAGCTTTTCATTTGTTTTCTATTTTTACAATATAAGCAAAAAATTATAACTCTTCAATATAAGAATAGGAAACATAAAGTTTTATTTTCATCTTAGTATATTGTGTTCCAAATGTCTGGTATTAAGAAGTATAACAATAGTTAAGAGTTAGAACTGCCTGGATTTGAATTTTAGTTTTCCCATTTTCTGGTTGTGTGTGTGTTTTCCTACTTTGACCAAATTGATTCCCTCTATGACTCTTTCTAGTCCCCCTCCCCCATCTTACAACAGTTTTCATGGGTTTCATTATCCTATTTTCATGCATGCATATAAAGTACTTCATCATACTTACCCCTTTTTTCCCTCCCTGACTCCTGGTTCCCACCCCTGAAAGCCCCTATTTTACTTTCCTGCTACTCATTTGTTTTAGGTCTAGATTCTGCATATGAGAGAGCACATGCAATATTTGTCTTTTTCCATCTGAGTATGTCATTTAGCATGATCTCTGGTCCTATCCATTTCCCTGCAAATAACCTAAATATTCCAAGGTATATTCATACCCTATTTTCTTTAGCCATTCATCAATTGGGCAGTTGTCTGGGCTTATTTCATAGTTTTGGCTATTGTGAATAGTGCTGTTATAAACATGGGGGGGGGCAGGTATCTCAGTGTGGGGGCTGGGGTATGACTCAAGTGGTAGAGTGCTTTCCTAGCATGGGCAAGGCCCTGGGTTCAGTCCCCAGGACTCTTAAAAAACAAGCAGGTATTTCGATTGTCAGATGACTTCCTTCATATATTTGCCCAAGAGTATTTATAGCAGGGTCATATGACCCTGCTGTTTTTTACATTTTCTTTTTTTTTGTGTGGTAAGGGTTTTTTTTTTTTTTTCTTTTATTATTCATATGTGCATACAAGGCTTGGTTCATTTCTCCCCCCTGCCCCCACCCCCTCCCTTACCACCCACTCCACCCCCTCCCTCTCCCCCCCCCCAATACCCAGCAGAAACTATTTTGCCCTTATTTCTAATTTTGTTGTAGAGAGAGTATAAGCAATAATAGGAAGGAACAAGGGTTTTTGCTGGTTGAGATAAGGATAGCTATACAGGGCATTGACTCACATTGATTTCCTGTGCGTGGGTGTTACCTTCTAGGTTAATTCTTTTTGATCTAACCTTTTCTCTAGTACCTGTTCCCCTTTTCCTATTGGCCTCAGTTGCTTTAAGGTGTCTGCTTTAGTTTGTCTGCGTTAAGGGCAACAAATGCTAGCTAGTTTTTTAGGTGTCTTACCTATCCTCACCCCTCCCTTGTGTGCTCTCGCTTTTATCATGTGCTCATAGTCCAATGCCCTTGTTGTGTTTGCCCTTGATCTAATGTCCACATATGAGGGAGAACATACGATTTTTGGTTTTTTGAGCCAGGCTAACCTCACTCAGAATGATGTTCTCCAATTCCATCCATTTACCAGCGAATGCTAACATTTCGTTCTTCTTCATGGCTGCATAAAATTCCATTGTGTATAGATACCACATTTTCTTAATCCATTCGTCAGTGGTGGGGCATCTTGGCTGTTTCCATAACTTGGCTATTGTGAATAGTGCCGCAATAAACATGGATGTGCAGGTGCCTCTGGAGTAACAGTCTTTTGGGTATATTCGCAAGAGTGGTATTGCTGGATCAAATGGTAGATCGATGTCCAGCTTTTTAAGTAGCCTCCAAATTTTTTTCCAGAGTGGTTGTACTAGTCTACATTCCCACCAACAGTGTAAGAGGGTTTATAAGGGGGTTTTTATCAGGACCTTGTGCTTGCTAGGCATGGTACTTGACTACTCAAACCACACCCGCAGCCCTTTTTTTGTTTTAGTTATTTTTTAGGTTAAGGTCTCACATTTTTGTCTGGGGCCAGCCTCTGACCATGATCCTATTATCAGTGATGTCCTACATAGCTGGGATCATAGGTTTGTACAGCATACCTGGTTTGTTGGATGAGATAAGATCTCCCGTTTTGCTTGGGTGGCCTTGAATGGTGATTATCTCAACCTCCACTTTCTGAATAACTGGGATTGTAAGTGGGAGCCTTGTACTCTGCCTGTTTTACCTTTTTGAGAACCTCTCTACTGATTTCCATACTAGCTGTACTAGTTTACATTCTCCCCATCAGTACATGACGGTTCCTTTTTTCCTTCATCCTCATCATCATTTGTTGTTGATTGGTTACTTCATAGCTGCCATTAGAATCTTATGGTCATTTTGATTTGCGTTTCCTTTTTGGTTCAGAATGTTGAACATTTCTTGATGTATTTATTACCCATTTGTATGTCTTCTTTTGAGAACTGTCTGTTCAATTCACTTGCCCGTTTATTAATTGGATTGTTTGTTCCTATGGTGCTTAGTTTTTGAAGCTCTTCAAAGGATGTGAGTCCTTTATTTTATGAGCAGCTGACAAAGATTTTCTCCCATTCTGTAGGTTGTCTTTCAATTGTGGTGATTATTTTCTTTGCTGTGCAGAAGCTTTTGAATTAAATGCAGTCCCATTTGTCAATTCTTGCTCTAATTTCCTGAGCAATTGGACTCCTTATTCAGAAAGGTGTTACCTATGCCTGTATCTTCTAGAGTTTTCCCATAGTAGTTTTAAAGTTTCAGGACTTATGCTTAGATATTTAGACTCATTTTGAATTAATTTTTGTACAAAGTGAGAGCCTGGGATCTGCTTCCAGTCTTCACATGTGGATATTTAGTTTTCCCAACATGATTTGTTGAAGAAACTGTCTTTTCTTCAACATGTTTTTGGTGCCTTGCTCAAAAATTAGATGGCAGTAACTGTGTGGATTTTTTTTCCCTAAGTCTTCTTTTCCATCAGTCTACTTGTCTATTTTTGTGCCAGGACTGTGCTGTTTATGTTCCTATGACTGAGGTATATTCTGAAGTCAGGTATTAAAATACCTCCAGCATTGTTCATTTTGCTAGGGATAGTTTTGCCTATCCAGGGTCTGTAATGCTTCCAAATGAATTTAAGGATTGACTTTTCTATTTCTATGAAAAATGACCTAGGAATTGCACAAATCTGTAGATTGCTTTTAGTTATATAACCATTTTCACAGTATTAATTCTGCTGATCCATAAATATGGGAAATCTGTCCATTTTCTATTGTCTTTAATTTCTTTCTTCAGTGTTTTATAGTTTTCATTGTGAAGGTCTTTCACATCCTTCATTAAGTTTATTCTTAGGGGTTTTTGTTATTTTTTGAGGCTATTATAAAGGGATTGTTTTCCTGATTTCTTTCTCAGTCTGTTGTTTATTGGTATATAGAAAAGCTATTGATTTTTATATGTTAACTGTTACTCTGCTACTTTGCCTAACATGTTTATCATATCTAAGAGTCATTTGAGTCTTCATCTGCATACAAGAATCCTTTACTCGTGCCCTATTTGTGTCCCTTTTACTTCTTTCTCTTATCTTATCGCTCTGACCAAGAATTCAAGTACTATATTGAATAAGAGTGGAGGAATGGACACTCTTGTCTGCTTTTTGACTTTAGAGGAAATGATTTCAGTTTTTACTCACTTAGTACAATGTTGGCTGTATGTTTATTGTATACAGCCATTATTATGTTGCTGTCCATTCTTTCCATTCCTAATTATTTTTTAGGGCTTTTATCATGAAAGAATGTTGAAATTTGTCAAAGGCTTTTTTTGTGTATCCATTTGGATGATCATGTGACTTTTGTCCTTAATTCTGTTAATGTGCCATGTAACATAATTAGCATATCTTGAACCTCCTTGTATTCTTGGAATGATCTCAGAATGATCATGGTATATGATCTTTTTAATGTACGTTATTGAGAATTTTTGCATCTATGTTCATCAGGGACATTGTTCTATAGTTTCTTTTGTCATGTCCTCATCTAGTTTTGGTATCAGGGTAATACTGGCTTTATAGAATGAGTTTGGTAGTGTTCCTTGTGTTTCTATTTTATAAAATGACTTGAGAAGCATTGGTGTTAGTTCCTTAAAGATGTAGAATTCAGGAATGAATCTGTTTGGTACTGGGCTTTTTTTTGCCTGGGGTGGGGGGGTGGATTCTTTATTATTGCTTCAATTTCATTGTTAGTTGTAGATCTGTTTTTGTTTATATCCTCTTGGTTCATTATTGGAAGGTCATATGCATCTAGAAATTCATCTACTTTTTCTAGATTTTCCAGATGCTTCTAATACAATTTTCAAAGTACTCCCTAGTGGTCCTCTGCATTTCATCAGTATTTGTTGTGATATCCATTTTCTCGTTTCTAATTTAAGTCTCCATTTCATTAATTTCTTTATTATTTCTTTCCATCTACCGCTTTTGGGTTTGGCCCAAAAGAGCTTGACATGTATTGATGATTGTTTATTTGGAATCTCTCGTCTTTTTAATAAAGGTACTTGTGATTATAAAGTTTCCTTTTAGCACTGCCTTTGATTTCTCCCAAAAATGCTGGTAATTTGTGTTTTCATTTGATTCTATGAATTTACAATTTTTCCTCTTTATTCCTTTGATGACCCACTGATCAGTCAAGTGTGGATTGTTGGACTGGAGGCATGACTCAAGTGGTATAGCACCTTCCTAGCAAGCACCAGGCCCTCAGTTCAAACCTTAGTACTGCCACAATAATAAGTAATAACTTTCTTTAAGAGTGGATTGTTCAGTCTTCATGTGTTTGAAGATTTTCTATAGTTTCTCTTATTATTGATTTCTAATTATCTTCTATTACAGGCTGAAAAGATACATTTTCTTGTATTTGTTAAGACTTGCCTTATTTCCTAAGATATGATTTATTTTGGAGAAATTTCCATGGGTGCTGAGAAGATTTGGTTGTTAGGTGGAATATTCTGTATATGTCTGCTAAGTCCATTTGATGTATAGTGTTATTTAATTCTGTAGTATCCTTGCTGGTTGTTTGTGTGGATAATATTTCTGTTGTTGGGAGTGGGGTACTAAAGTCACCAGCAATTACTGTGTTCCATTCCCGAGAGTTACCTTGCACTGTGCATGTGAATATTCACATGGCCATTAATATTTATGGCAGCACTGTATAAAAAGGCAAACGATCCCAGTGCCTATCACAGAGAGAATGAATGAGTAATCACTGGTGTATTATACATGAGTGAAGGCTAATGAATTACAGCAATGCCTAACACCACCAGTGAGTTGGGAGGTGAAAAAGTAAGCCTCAAAAGTTATATTCACCAAGATATCTTTTTTACAAAGATAAAAATGACTAAATAGCATACTTCTAGTTAAAATAGGTGCAATAAACTATATACTAAAGAGTAAGAACATAGGACATAGGGTGATGGTTTCCTTGAGTGAAGGGGTCATGTGGTTATATATAGATTGTTGTCAAGATCCTAACTTTTGTCTGGCTGGTAGAGTCTTGGATAGTTATTATATGATTAACAATAACTAATTAAGTAACTAAATAAACACAGGCTGTGCTTAGCCCAATCATTAGATTTGTCATAAGGCTTGAGATTAATCTAGTATTGTATACTTGAGATCCAATTTAAAAATATGTGTGCATGTGTGCATACGAATTGTTAAGAGGATTAAATGACTTGAGAATCTCAATAGTACCAGGCATATAGTAATAAGTGTTGTCTAATACTTTTGCTAGTGTTGTCAATACAATTACCTCTTGGTTGTTCAATGTATTTTTGTTTCAGGCCATTACTGTATATTTGAGAAGTCCAATAATAGGTGTTGGGGCAGCCTAATACATGGACAAAAGACAGCTTCTTTTTTTCTTCAGCTACCTCTCCCTTACCCATTCCCACGACTGGTTTTCACATTGGAGTCTCAGTTTACTCCTACTGTTTCAGAGACACCATTCCTCACTGCCCACTGTTATATTATGTTTGCTAAAATTCCATGGTGCCTACAAAAATTATAAAATTTACTGTTTGTTGTCTCTGGACTCTGAAGCTCTCTCTGGGCATCAGAGATGAGTTAGTTTGACTTATCCATATTTATCCAGGGACCAACACAGGACCTGGGCTGTAGTAGGTACTCAGCAAATATTATGAACGAGACGTCTGTGTTTGCAGATAATAGAAATTACTCAAACCCTGAGCTGTTGTGAGCTTGGGCTCTATTAAGTGAATACTTAGCACATATTGGTATTAGTAGGCTCAGTTTCATCTAAAAGTACTCATTGACTTTCCTGAAGCAGACATTTTAACTTATTTCATTAAGGAAGTGACTAGAAAGAGCCCATTTAAAATGACCGCCTTTCATTGTGTCGAATGGTATTTTATACCATTTCTAAAATGAAAAGGAGAGGAATTGCCCAGACTTTTTAGGGCCTGTAGAACAAATGTCCAGTAGCTAAAAGGTTTGCAACAGAAAAGGGAAAGGCAAGTCCTTAGATGTTTTCCCATAATTTTCTTTTGTTTTTACTGTGTCCTTCCCATCTATGACCATGACATCATTCTTATAGTTCTTACTCAGATACTGTAATGGCTTTGACATTGTAGCATTCAGATAATAGTAAGGAGGAGAGTGTGAAATGCAAATAAAACCTAGCTGAGGATTCCAGGTGCTAATTCTATGTCTGCCTCAACAGCTTGTTATTCTGGTCACTTAATCTAAAGGAGCTTCTGCATTTCTTCTGTAAAATCATCGGTTGGGTGCACTAAATTCAACGATCATTAAGGTTCTTCCATCTCTGAAACTGAGTCCTGGTTTGTACGTGTTTTTACATGCAGTTATGTATGTGCATTTAATGTGTGTACTCAGGTCTTTTCTTATCTCCCTGTTGGTGCTCATGTATTTTACAAATGGTGAGTAGTTGCAATACAGTTGCTTCCTCACAGTGATTGGTTGAGGCAGTTAATGGTGCCAGCAGCCTGGCACTTTCCACTATGGTTTTTAAATCAGTTCCAGGTACTTTCTGTGGCCGTCAACTCTCTTTTGCAAAAGGAGCTGAAGAGCTAAGAGACTGAGAGATAGAATTGATGAGACCATTAACACAAGGTTGGAAGTAATGTGTGTTACAGTTCATGGTGTACTGCCAAATAATTGTTCTGTCGTTGAATTTTTTTGGCCTTTTTTGTTTGTCTCTTTGTTTGTTTGTTTTGAGAGGGAGTCTTGTATATTGCCCTCGCTGAACTTCAGCTAGCAATCCGCCTGCCTCAACTTCCTGAGTGCTGAGATTACAAGCTTACACCACCATGCTCAGCTTAGCCATTGATTTTCTTAGTTAGGCAGTAAACGGATTCAGCTGATTCTAATTTAAGTTAGCTTCCTGATCTGCCACTCATGATTTAATCTATTAAATAAAGTGTCAGCTGCCCTTCTCAGGTGTCCTTTTATATCTGTTATCTACAGAATTGCTGTGGTGGCACACAGGAGGCATTGGGGAAAATCTCTTCAGTAGATATTAAGAGCTTTCTAGTTGCCTGCTACTGCAAATGTGTTAACTTTCTTGTTAACCCTGGGAGGTACTTTTTTCTTACATATTTTATACCTATATAAATGGAGTCTTAGAGAACTAAAATAACTTATCCCAAATCACTAGGAGTATTACATGAGAGAGGCAAGATTCAAATGATGCTTTGTTTAACCCTTATCCCTGTGTCTTACTAAGGGTACAGACTTTGGAGCCCAACACACTTGACTCTGAACTGCCTGCTGCTGACCATGTGACTTCTGGTGAATGGTTCAATGCTGACCAAATAAGAATAAAGCAAAATCACATAAAAATACATTTTGGGCATATAAGTCATTTATTAGTGGAAGCTGTTAGCATGCTAATTTTTGCTCATGTGTGATTTTATTCATCACAAATGTTATTTTTTTTTAATTGTTTTATTATTCATATGTGCATACAAGGCTTGGGTCATTTCTCCCCCCTGCCTCCACCCTCTCCCTTACCACCCACTCCGCCCCCTCCCCCCTCCCCTCACCCCCTCAATACCTGGCAGAAACTATTTTGCCCTTATCTCTAATTTTGTTGAAGAGAGAGTATAAGCAATAATAGGAATGAAGAAGGGTTTTTGCTAGTTGAGATAAGGATAGCTATACAGGGCATTGACTCACATTAATTTCCTGTGCGTGTGTGTTACCTTGTAGGTTAATTCTTTTTGATCTAACCTTTTCTCTAGTTCCTGGTTCCCTTTTCCTATTGGCCTCAGTTGCTTTTAAGGTATCTGCTTTAGTTTCTCTGCATTAAGGGCAACAAATGCTAGCTAATTTTTTAGGTATCTTACTTATCTTCACCCCTCCCTTGTGTGCTCTCGCTTTTATCATGTGCTCAAAGTCCAATCCCCTTGTTGTGTTTATTCATCACAAATGTTATTTTTTTGTACAGTTGGTGTATGTGCTATTTTGTCTTAGGTCATTGATAGTTAAAAAACTTCCTAGTTTCTAAGAACTTGTATTTGTAATTAGGTTACACATATATAAAGTAGAACTCTTTAGGATAATTATTTTGTACCTATCTTGTAGCTTTGGAAATTGTTTATATGCCTGTGGATTAAATTACTTACCATTTATTTTTCCACTTGGCTCTCTGATTTATTTGGAAGTAAATCTGGAATTGAGATTCCACCCATGTATTGGGTAGAAAATACGAAGTGCCACATCCCAGAGGAAGCCATCTCTAGTAGATCTTAATTTCTCCATTTTTCTAGTTTTTATAGAATATTTAGAGATTTACTTACATGGCTCTGTTAGCAGAGGTTACCGGACTCCTGAACCCTATTGGTCAATAATCATTTAACTGGAAATCTGAAAATTCTTAAAAATGACCACTTCTCTGGGAGTTTAGAATGCCATAGAGAATGCTTCAGAGCCTAAAAATGGGGTTTTCCCCATTAGAAATCCCTCCATCTGCACTTCTGTACTGAAAATATTTTTGACTTATATATTTAAAAGTTTTGCCTTTTGTTCAGAGATTACTACAGCAGTAGAAGAACTTCACCATTTTGAGTCAAAAGCTGTGATTTTTCTTGATTTTATGGGTTTCTGTGCTCTGAATTCCTTTGTGCTGTTTCTACTTAGTGTATGGTATGACTCCAGATAGCTCATAGGGTTATTTTCTGCTTTTTGCTCCACTTCTCTATATAAATTTTTCCATCACAGTATAGCATGCAAAACTAACAAGGACCAAGGAGCATCTTCTGTTCTTAGGGAGGACTGTGCCTCTGACTTCCCTACTTTGGCCAGGCTCCCAGCACCTCCAGAGTCATTGCGAGCTTTTCCTTGTATAGTGATCGTCTGGGTTTTTTCTGTCTGTGAATAAGACTTAGGTTTGATGTCGCCAGTCTTTAGCTGCAGATTGGTTTATGTTTTTCTTACTGCTCTAGCTTCAATAATATCATTCAGTTTGCTTTTCTTGAGATTGGAGAGCTGTCCTTTTGGAATGAGAAACGTTTTTCTTGGAGCTTTTCATTACTGCGATTTTACTTACAGTAATTGTGTGACAAAAAAAAAAAAAATGACAAAAAGCTACCTGGCTGCTGGTGGCTCATGCCTATAATCCTAGTTACTCAGGAGGCAGAGATCAGAAGGATTGCTATTCAAAGCCAGCCTGGGCAAATAGTTCATGAGACCCTATTTTGAAAAAACCCATCACAGAAAAGGGCTGGTGGAGTGGCTCAACATATAGGCTTTGAGTTCAAACTCCAGTATTACAAAAAAAAAAAAAGCTAAGTCATCAGTTAAGAAGTCTGAATTTTGTCCTTGGTGCTCTTTGACACATGGTACTTATTTTTCTTCAGATAAAAGTTTTACACCTCTCTTATTTTAACCTTGAATTTCATCCTTAAGTAAAGTGGATTTAAATGCAGGTTGTATGAGAAGCCTGACCCTGTCATCACTTGGGGCAATCAGCATCTTGACTTACTGTATACCACAGTTACCCTCTGTTCATTGAGTACTCTGAACATCTGGATGTTTTGGCTACTTGATCCCTGCAAAACACATAGAGCTGTCTGCTAACAGTGTACTCATTGTTATAGTGAGGAAACTGAATTTCAGAAAGGTCACATTGTTTCCTTTACACTGCATTCGTAAAATACTCAGAGTGTAGATGTTTCTACTGACTGCTTACTGTGTGCTGAATGCCTGATATAAAGCATCTTATTGAACCTGAGGGTGTTCATAGCCTCCTCAGCTCTCACGGGAGCAAGCGGTGCTTGGGGTGTTTGGTGACTGTTAAAGCCAGACATATTCATATTCCCAGTTTACTGTCTTCACCGCCATTGTCATATTTTGCTCTCTTACAGCACGTAGCACCTCTGCATCGGGACTCAGGAGTCTCACTATAAAACTTCCTCTGCATGCTAATTAACCCTACGTTCCTCTTTAAAATGGGCTTTAGAAACTGAACTCTAACTGATAACATTTCTTCTATGAAAAGCCAGCGTTTTTGGTTTCTTGTCTAGGAGCCAGCTTGGTGGTGTATTAAGGGTCATCTTGAGTATATGTGACAGTCTGTGGGCCTCTTAGACTGTTGGTTTATGTATTGGAAGAAAGATACCTTCTGTTAAGAGTGCTTTATTTTGCTGGGCATAGTGGCTCATTCCTATTATCTCAGCTACTTGGGAGGTAGAGATTGGGAAGATCAAGGTTTGAGGCCAGCTCAGGCAAAAAGTTAATGAGAACTCATCTCAACAAACAAGCTACATGTGATGGTACATGAGTTGTAATCCCAGCTCCCCTGGATGGATAGGTGAGGAGAATTGCTGTCTAAGGCCAGTCTCTGATAGAAAAGTACAAGACCCTATCTGAAAAATAATTAAAGTAGACTGGACGTGTGGCTGAAAGTGGGAGAGTGTTCACATTGCAGTACTGCAAACAAACTCAAACAAAAGAGAATGCTTTGTGTCATTAGAAGGTAAAGGAGTTTATCATTAGAATATACCTTTGTACTGCTTTTAAATCAAAGTTGTAAAAATATTTTTTTCTTTCAGATTGTACATATATATTTATTCTTCATTCTTCCTTGTAGGTTGGGATAATTCTTCATTATTCTACCCTTGCAACAGTATTATGGGTGGGAGTGACTGCTCGAAATATTTACAAACAAGTCACTAAAAAAGCCAAAAGATGCCAGGATCCTGATGAACCACCCCCTCCACCAAGACCTATGCTCAGGTATCTAATACTTTTGTTGTATTGTTCTAAGTGCTCATTAAATATTTTGCTTGCTTTTGTTGAAGCATCGTCATAATATTATAACAAAAATCAATGAGTAAATTTGGGGAAGTAAGCAAATGGGCTTGTAAGTTGGACTGCTTTGTTTTGAATTTGGGCTCTGTGGTGTGTACTCAGTTGGCCTCTGTATCTTCACTGTGTCCCCCAAGCTCATGCTAATTCTACCTCCTAGAGCCACGTGAACAATGAGTGATGTAATGTGTCCTGAACATGGTACCGTGAAATGTTAACTTCTTATTTGCTTGAGGGTCATGCGTCACAGATTTTAATCAGGCAGGAATCATTTAATTATTCTCTACAAAAAATAAAACACATTTGGAATTAGGTCCTTCTTTCTCATTACAATGAAAAGAAGTGTAAATGGGTTAGCTGTTGTACTGGATGAGTAAAAATCTGTCAGTGATGACTGAGTTTATAGAATGTCTAGAATGTGCTTGGTATTGGGCCGGGGACTGAAAGTGCACAGCTCACCCTGCCCTCGCAGAGCTTGTAGTCTGCAGGAGGAGAACTGGCTGTGGACCAGGTAAGAACTGTTGTGGAGGTCTGTTGAAAATGCAAAGACCAGTTGAAAGTGCAAAGAGGGGGGATGATAGGCTATATGTTGAACCATTGGCTTGAGCCTTGCTTTGTGTTAAGGCAGAGGGTAGAGGTACATTCCAAACAGGAGTCAGCTAAGGAAACTGAGAAATGAAGTTTGCTGGAGCCTGGAGTGTGTAGTATGGAGGAGCAGGAATTAAGGGTCAAAGCTGGGCTTGGGGCATTGGAAGTCATATTAAATGTGGACAGCCACTGAAGATGTTTAACTAAGGAAGTAGCCTTATGTGGTATCATTTTAGAAGGACAGTGGGGGTGAGCCTGGAATAGAAATTGGAACGCCCAAGAGTAAGGAAGTCCCTGAGGTTGTTAGTTTCGTCCTTCTGGGAACAGAAGCCAGAAGAGTGTCATAAAGAACAGAGAGAGAATGCCATTCAAGAGACATGAAGCTGTTTCCTTAGGATTCATGACCAAGTGGATTTAAGGGTATGTGTGAGTGAGAGGTTGAAGATGGCTCCAGACAGTCTGCTGGGCTCCTGAATGGGTGATGTTTCCTCAACTGAGAAAATACTTAAGGAAAAGTATAAATTGTGGAGGGGTGGGAGGGTAAGCCTGGTGTTGTTGGGCTCACCAGTGCTTTCTTGTGGAAAGCATACAGTTTTGGAAATTCAGTGCTCAGCAGGAGACATTTCCACAAGCTGTCATTGCAACCATGATAATGAATAGGATCTCCCAGGGAGAAGTTAGTTAAGAAAAAACAGTGATCCCTGAGCCACATCAATGTTTAATGGAAAAAAATCACGGGAAGAAATGAACAAGAACACCTGAGAGTAATGATTATTACTGGGAGCATGGTTCTGTGGAGGGTAAAAGGTTGCAGGGATGCTCATCCAGGATGGTCATGCTGTAGGATGAGGTTGGGTGCCACTATCACTTGCCAAAGAAATGAAGATTCTGTTTCATTTCTAAGAAATGAAAGAGGCCTGGGAATCCTATCCTGCAACAGCTGTTCCTCCTTGTTAGGTACTAAGAAAAAAACACGAAGTGTTAGGCAAAAATGGCATAGGCTTCAAACCCTGTACAGCCCCCAGTGACCCACAGGCACCTGCTAGGGCCTGTGCTCTCCTACTGGTCCCACATAGGGGCTGCCTGTGTTTCTCCTGGTCCCCAGTGCAAAGCACTGAAGCATCACAGTGGAGTTGGAAGCAGCCCTGCCCTAAAGGTGGTAAAGCTAGGCAGAAGATGGTGTCTAACTCCAGGACTTTGAAAGTAAGGGGAGAGAAAGAAAAAGCTCAAGGCAAGTTTTAGAAAATGAGGGAAACTCGCACATATGCATAAGCTAGAAAAAAGAGGCAGTGGAGGAGGAGTTTTAAAAGCTGTGAAGCAAGAGTTCATTGATAACAGGAAGTTCCAGGGAGAATGAAAGGCAAGGGAGGAAGGTAGAAGCCAAAGTAAATTTTGGGAAGGATGCCTTTTCAGGTAAGAAGCTGATGACAATTAGTATGGCAAGAAAATGAGGAAGGGTTTTCTTTTATCTGCGACATAGCAGACACAGTTTAACCATCTCTTCAACAATAACGATATTTTTATTTAAGGAGTTTAGTAACTGGGTGTGAGGTAGAAACAGTACATGGAAAAAACATGTTAAGAACATTGTCTTTTTCCCACCCCTTCAAGATGTGGGACTGTTTCTCAGAAAGTGGCAAATGCAGAAATCAGATTCTGGTTTCACCCATGAGTGCCCAGCTAGAGCAGAAAGTTGTTTTGAGAAGAAACCAGAGAACTCAGAGATGCTCTGGCCATAAGGTTTTTCCTGGTACAACCTGCCACTACCTTTCTCCCTCAGTTCACATCACACCACTGTGTCCTTGGCTTTTCCCAGCTGCTCCATGGGAAAGGAATCAGAGCCCCTGTACTCCGGGAAGCTGCTGGGGTTCTGACACTTTCCTTCCTTACTCTCAGTTGACAGGTGATTGGATACACAGAAATTGGAGGTTCTAGAACCTACAGGCTTAGCTGAACATTAATCACTGATACATCATTGCAATTTTTATCTGAACTCTGGCACAGTAAGATCTTAGTGGCTATTTTGTAACAGAATGACTTTACTGCTGTATCTGAAAGAAGCCACTTCCCTCTAAAAACAAAGCTAAAACCCTATCTGCAAGTGTTTCTCCTCCTGTCCACAGGGTGGCAGGAGGTGACCAACTTTCCACATCTCAGAAACTAACTAGGTCTTGTGCTTTTAAAAAGAGATCCAAAAAACAAGCAAAAGGAACACATGTTGTTGCTAAACTTACTATCCAAAAATTAACTTTCAGTGTATTATTGGAATAAGAGTAATAATTAATCTTCACAGAATGACTTCTGAAGTACTGATTCTGTGATAAATACACCTTAAGAAGTAAAATAATAAGCAGGTGTTCCTGGTGTTCCTCATTCTAGATTCTACCTGATTGGTGGTGGAATCCCTATCATAGTTTGTGGCATAACAGCAGCAGCAAACATCAAGAATTATGGCAGTCGGCCAAGTGCACCCTAGTGAGTATTTTGTGTTCTCTGTATACCTGACCCAATTGTTTCTCTCTTAAGTGTTTCTGGGCACGAATGTTTTAGTTTGCTGAAATATGTAGCATCTAAGCTGGCTCACCATGTTCTCTCCTAGTTGCTGGATGGCATGGGAACCCTCCTTGGGAGCCTTCTATGGACCTGCCAGCTTCATCACTTTTGTAAACTGTATGTACTTTCTAAGCATATTTATTCAGTTGAAAAGACACCCTGAGCGCAAATATGAGCTTAAGGAGCCCACAGAGGAGCAACAGAGATTGGCAGCCAATGAAAATGGTGAAATGAATCATCAGGACTCATTGTCTTTGTCTCTGATTTCCACATCAGCATTGGAAAATGAGCATACTTTTCAGTCTCAACTTTTGGGGGCTAGCCTTACTTTGCTCTTATATGTTGCTTTGTGGATGTTTGGAGCCTTGGCGGTTTCTCTGTATTACCCCTTGGATTTAGTTTTTAGCTTCTTTTTTGGAGCTACGTGTTTAAGCTTCAGTGCATTCATCATGGTTCACCATTGTGTTAATAGGGAGGACGTCAGACTTGCATGGATCATGACATGCTGCCCAGGACGGAGCTCATACTCAGTGCAAGTCAATGTCCAGCCCCCCAACTCCAGTGGGACAAATGGAGAGGCACCTAAGTGCACCAATAGCAGTGCAGAGTCTTCCTGCACAAACAAAAGTGCATCGAGCTTCAAAAATTCCTCCCAGGGCTGCAAGTTAACAAACTTGCAGGCTGCTGCAGCACAGTGTCAGACCAATTCTTTACCTTTGAACTCCACACCTCAGCTTGATAATAGTCTAACAGAACATTCGATGGACAATGATATTAAAATGCACGTGGCGCCTTTAGATGTACAGTTTCGAGCAAACGTGCACCCAAGTCGTCATCATAAAAACCGAAGTAAAGGACACCGGGCAAGCAGACTCACAGTCCTAAGAGAATATGCCTATGATGTTCCAACAAGTGTGGAAGGAAGTGTGCAGAATGGCTTACCTAAGAGTCGTCCAGGCAATACCGAAGGACATTCAAGGAGTCGGAGAGCTTATTTAGCCTACAGAGAGAGACAGTACAACCCACCCCAACAAGATAGCAGTGATGCTTCTAGCACACTTCCTAAAAGTAGCAGAAATTTTGAAAAGCCTGTTTCAACTAGTAGTAAAAAAGATGCATTAAGGAAGCCAACTGCAGTTGAACTTGAAAGTCAGCAGAAGTCTTACGGCCTCAACTTGGCCATTCAGAATGGACCAATTAAAAGCAATGGGCAGGAAGGACCCTGTCTCGGTACTGATAGCACCGCCAATGTTAGGACTGGATTATGGAAACATGAAACTACTGTGTAGCATTACTGGACTTCGTAGACAGAAGTTGACATAAATTGTGATAATCACATTCCTTTAAGCTATGAACATTTAAAAACAGACTGTTTACAGCCACCTTAGGGTTTGAAAACAATTTTGAATACACTTCCAAGTTTTGGATTTTACTTATTTTATATCCCTAAATTTTTACCTTTTTTTAGGAATTTAAAAAAATCCTTTAAAGAATTGTTTTATTTGTTCAAGCACCAACAGGACATTTGGGAATCTGAAATGTAATTTACTAGAATTTGTAATATCTACTCAACATTTCAAGCTTGTATTTAATAAAATAAATAGGTGTTTGTCATTCTGTCACTCTTTTGCTTTTATATTTTATAGTGTAAAAGCATTTAACTCTTTTAATAAAGTTTGTGCAGTGGGACATTTCAATGAGAATCATACAAAAATCAGTTACCAGACACATTACTTGGTTAGCTATACTGATGATACCATTATATCAAAGTGATTTTTGAATTGATGTGTTTTATAAATATAGCCTTAAATGCTTCAGGCTTTGTAAAAAAGATCTCACACAGAGTGTTTTTTTAAAATGGAAATGCCTTTCAAAAACTTTCAAGTTGCATAATTTTGTCACATCACTCTTTGATCCTATTAACATTGATTTCAACACTTTTGTGGCTTTGTGGTGGTTTGTATTTGAGTTGAGTTTTCTTGCTAGTTATTTTTGACATGTGTATGGGTCCCACAGGTGTTATTCTTGAATGTATGTGAACGACTACCATATAATGTTCACATTCACTCATTCTGGATTCTTCAGTATTGTATCTGATGTTGACTTTTGTACTGAAACAGGTAAAGTTCCTTCAGTTCATGATACAATACTAACTTTACATTCTGTTCCAAGTGCATAGCAGCTCTCATCCAAAAGCTGTTATTTGTATCCAGTGCACTGCAGTTCTCACACATTCCTGTCCTCAGTCTCACTGGGGTCCCCAGCTCCCTCTCATGCAAGACAACTCTTCAGCGTTTGCAAAGCTTACATCTATTTTCAGCAGAAATCTAAAGATTTGAATCAAATTAGACTCGAAAGTACGTATTTAAGAAGTGCTAAAAGAGGCAAGCTGCTTAACTTGATAAGCCTCAAGTTCTGAGAGATGAACTGCTTCCTTCCAAAGAGCAATTCTCAGATCTGCAGAATCCAGTGTCACATCAGTGTTTATTTTCATTAGGATACTGTATTAGAAACAAGTTATTTTGCTTTGCAATAATAAAGCTGATAGTTTTATTTATGATTTTGTTAAAAAGATCATAGCATCATTCATTTTGGTTGGGGAAAAGGTAACCAACCAATAGTTTTGCCATTTGTATGTTTAATATACTTCCTGGCCCAGGGTATTCTGGTAAATTGATGTATTGTGTGCAAGGTGTTATTCAGAAATGACAAGGGTAATCTAATAAATGGAGTGAATAAACCTTATTTCCTTATTAGCAGTTTTATTTTTCTGTTACTTTGCAATTCATTATTATAGTGGTTAACCTGCTTGTCCTGTTGGTCAGCTGTACCTATGGAGAAAATTTTGTTGCCTCTCCTTTTCTTTTTTTCCCCAGCTTTAAAGATTTATTTTATTATATTATTGTTGTATTGAGGGTACATTGTGACATTTACAAAAGCTCTTAAAATGTATCATAGTTGAATTCACCCCCTCCATTATTCTCCTTTACCCCCTTCCCCCCATTCCTGGAATAGTTTCAACATACCTCATTTCTCCATTTACAAACATAAGTATATAATAGTCCACCATATTCACCCTCCTACACCCTTGCCTTACATCCTCCCCTCTCCCACTGGTACCAAACCTCCAAACAGGACCTGTTTGACCTTCCCGTACTTCGTTTTTGAAAGAAAGCATTTTGGTTTGTTTTAGATAGCTATACAGGGAATTTCATTCTGACATTTCTATGTATATGTGTATTATAATTCGACTGGCTTTCCTTTTCCAACCTCCCCGCAGAATTGAGGAATTTCTCTTCCTAGAAATGTTCCCCATTCAATAAGCACTTAACTAATTTAAGCATAACTTTCTTTAAGTAACAGAAAGAACAGGAGTTGGGGGTGGGGAAAGACCAGAAAAGAAATCAAACCCTTGAAGAAAGGGAATATTCTACACACATGTTCAGGAGATTTTGTTACAGCATAGAGAGTAACGAACAGAGACTTTCTGCATCCTCAGCGTTTGATTGAATTAAAGTTTGATGTTTTACATAGGATTGCCTCTCCCCCCACCTCGGTCTTGCTGCTGGCTGAGATTTCTGTATTTTCATAGAATTCTAAACTGTTTAAAGATAATGTCATTTTTTGTAGTGATCAGTACTTCATTTTCCTGAATTTCTGAGTTGTTGGATGTAATGGCAGGTTCTGCTATATCCATGATGAGGCCTATGTTTCCTGATGTCATGGCCACTGTGCTTGGTACCACCACATTTCGTTGCTTCTATAAGGCTTATTTATAATTTCATCAAACTACTTGCTTTTGGTTTTAGTTTCATAATAAAGTACAATTGGTCGTATTCTACTTAGAAGAGCATACATGATTTATTCTTTTATTCTGTGAAAGGTTTTTTATTCACCATTAACTGTATGATGTACATGTTGTGTACTTATTTACATAAGTTGATGCTATGCTAACCTACTTTTTAGTTAAGAATTAGAAATTTGGTTCATGTCTGAGTACTCCTGTGGTAAGATTTGTATGTTAATGTAAATGTGCATTAATATTTCAGGTCATTAATTAGGTGGTAGCTGATTTCCAAATCTCAGGTATTTTGGATATACACAAAACAATATAGGATATCCATATTTAATATATTTATATAAAGTAATGGATGTAGATGACAATTTATGTATAGATGCTGTTTGACTCATTATGAAGAAATAACAGTGGTAAAAATAGACCTGTATGTTTCAGGCATTGAGTTCAGCACACCCAGTGGAATTTGGTTGAGAACATAAACAATGAGGAAGTAAATTAACTGAAAGCATGTGTTGCAGGAATTAAACTAGATGATCAAGGAAATGGAGGCATACAATAGCAATCCAAAATTTAAAACAATGTTAATTTTGTTTTTCTTTTCATATCCCAAGACTGGTTTTTGTTTTTGTTGTTTTTTTTTAATTGTTTGTTTTGGTCTCACTATGTAGCCCAGACTAACCTTGAATTTGAGATCCTTCTATCTCAGCCTCCCGAATACTGACTGGTATTACAGGTGTGCAACACCACACCACCCAGCTTCATTTAATTTCAATATTATTCTCTACTTTTGGGTTCTGCATCCACGGATTCAACCAACTAAGGATCAAAAATATTTTTTCAAGCACATCTGTACTGAACATGTACAGATTTTCTTGTCGTTATTCCCTAAGCAATACAAGTACTACTTACATAGCATTTAAAATTTATCAGGTATTATAAAGTATGAGGGGGTATGCATAGGTTATGTGCCAGTACTATGCTGTTTTACATATGTGACTTGAGCATCCATGGACTTTTGTATATGTGAGAGATCCTGAGACCAGTTCCCCACAGATACAGAGAGATGTCTATGTTTATTTCAATACTTTTATCTGAGAGACAATTTAATTATTTCTAGTTACTTAATTTAATGTTTCCTAAATTTAAATCATTCCATCACTTTTGCCAATATTGCCATGTTGAGTTAATAATTATATCAGTGTAGTCATGTGAATCAACTCACATTGTTTTTATTGACATGTAAGTAATAATAAGCTCAATAGATTTGTCATTGTTTTTCATCTGTAAGTACTAAAAATCTGACTGTATGTTGCTTTGTCTTAGACAAAGATGAGATTGCAGTCAGTAAGAAGATTTTAAGTTTTGGTGTTAACTCCTATTTAGGAGCCTGAAGTCTTTTATTGGCCATTGAAAACTTGTAGCTCGTGACGATGCTGGAATCTAGGAATATCAGTTGATAAACACATACCATACAGTTTGCATTTTAATTTAGTCTCCGTAGGATGATTAGGTCTGGTCTTTTGACCCCTGTGTATGCAGCCAAACCCCCTTTCACTGGGGATGTCAGAGACTGAGTGTTAAGATATTTAGTATGAATTAACAGGGCCATAGAAGCTCCTATTTCTGCAGGGAGTGACCAACCACTGCCTTCTCATAGAGTTGAGTGCTTTGGATTAATTCCTGCCAAAATCACATTAGACTTTAGTTCAATAGACTGTTGCTTCATGATGTTTGAGACACATATTGGCCTAGTTGTGTCCTTTTATAAAATTATAGAGAAAAAATGTGTATGTATGTTTTATCTATTATCTGCTGCTGCCGTCTGGCTTCATCCATTATCTGCTGCTGCCATCTGGTTTGGGAAGATGCTGAAGACCTTCATCAAAACATCCCAAGCATCTTCACAAAGAACAGCATATTTTCAGAGGGCTCTTCAGATGA
This sequence comes from Castor canadensis, assembly GCF_047511655.1. Lineage (NCBI taxonomy): Eukaryota > Metazoa > Chordata > Mammalia > Rodentia > Castoridae > Castor > Castor canadensis. The sequence goes on from NC_133394.1 coordinate 138,181,433, forward strand.
ATTGCTAGGCCAGTTGTTTCAGCAGTGTAAAGAACACGATCAAATCTTTAGTGTTGTAATTATTGTGTTCACAGTGCCTTGGCATATAATACTAACGAAGGTTTGCTTTGACAGATAGGTGTAGATTGTTCAAATGAGAAATGTGCTGGCAATGTATGATTTTTTGCAAAGTAAGTAGTCATGAGTACCAGTCCAGGCTGAAGAATGGTCAGGAAACATTCCAGAGGAGAATATTGAGCCTCCAGTATTAAACTCAGTGTTTTGTTATCAGCATCCATTCCTTTATGAAACTGAGTAAAAATGTTAACTTAGTAACAACAATACTAATTGCTTAGGGAAGTTGTTTTTAATGTGTTTTGCTTTTTTTTTTGTTTCGAGGTAGGGTCTCACTGTGTAGCCCAAACTGGCCTCAAAGTTGTAATTCTCCTGCCTCAGCCTCCCAAGTGCTGGGATTACAGATACTCACTACCATGCTTAGCTTGTTTGTTTGTTTTCAGCTGTACTGGGGTTTGAATTCAGGGCCTTGTGCTTGTTAGGAAGATGCTGTGCCACTTGAGGCACACCACAGCCCTTATTTTTTGTTGTTTAACTTCCATGTTGAGTCTGGGGACACTTCTTTATAAATACAGCATTTTAGAGCCTCAATGCAATAAAAGCTTCCCACTGAATTAAAAGTCTAATGTGTTAATCTGGCCGCTTACCTCACCCAGGCATCTTCCATTTTGTGACTGTACCCTCCTTTAGGGTCTTCCTCAGAGATTGGAGGATTTTATGGATTAGACATTTTATGGATTACTACCTGTGGTCCATTGGCCAGAACACCATCATAGCCACAGTTAACTGCAAAGGAAATCAGGAAGTGTAGTCTGGCTCTATATCCAGGAGGGAAAGTAGATGGTTTGGTGATTAAATAGATTGCTACAGAGATAGATTTCCGAGTCTGTGCAATTGAGTCTTTTTTTTCTACCTAGTTCTTCACTCTAAAAGTCTTATTTTAAAACACTGACCCATTATGGTTTCCAAACAGGAATGTTAGGATTTAAATGAGTTTAAAAATTACATGATGACCAATGTTGTAGTCACCTTGGACTGCTGTAGCAATAGGATCATAGTTTGGGAAATTTATTTCTCACAGTTCTGGAGACTGATAGTCTAAGATCAGAGTGCCAGCACGATTGGGTTCTGGACAGGCCCTCTTCCTGGCTCGTATCCTCACGTGATGGATCATCTCTCTCATGTCTCTTCTTAGAAGGGCACTAATCTTATTCATGAGGGCTCCGTTCATGAACTAATTACTTCACAAAAGCCCCATCTCCAAACTATCTCATTAGGGGTTTAGCATAGGTATTTTGGAGAGTCCTCACTCAGTACTAAGCATTTTGCTCTAGTTCCCCCCAGTTACAGGTCATCCATACATACAAAGCATATACATTCCATCGCAACAGCCTTAAAAGTCTTCAATTCAGAATAAATTCTAAGGCCTATGATCTCTTCTAAAAATAATCCAAATTAGATATAGCTGAAACTCAAGGTGTGATTTATCCTGAGATAAATTTCTCATTGTTAAACTCTGAAACCAAACTAATTTTGTGCTTCCAAAGTACAATAGTGAAATAGGCAAAGAATTAAAATTCCCATTCCAAAAGGGAGAATTAAGAATGAAAGAAGGATAACAAGTCTCAGTAAATCTCTAATAAGGCAAATTCTATTAGACCTTAAGAACTGAAAATAGTCTTTAGTATGAAGTTTTGCACTTCAAATGAGAGTGGCACCACTCATTATTATCCCTAGTATCCCACTAGTAAAACCATTGCTTCCTGTTCCTGTGATCTTGTTTTGCTGGCCTGGAGGTCTTCCTTTCAGAGGGAAAGATGTTTGTACCAAGGAGATACAACAGTGATTGTACTGAACTGGAAATAAGTCAGATACCTACTTACTTTGGGTTCTTTATGCCTTTAAATCAATAGAGAAAGAAGGAAGTTATTGAGGTGGCTGGGATGATTGATCCTGACTTCCAAGGGAAAGTTGAATTATTATTATTCTGCAAATGGAAATAAGCAAAAGTTTGTGTGTGTAATGTGCTTAAGACAGCTGTTAGTATGTTCCTGTGATTATGGCCAATTGCAAACTAATAACCCGAGACTTCTAATGGCTTTAATCCTTCAGGAGTGAAGGCAGGGGTCATCCCACCACATAACAAGTTCAGTCATTTGCTGAAGGCAAAGGGAATATAAAATGGGTATTGGAAAAAGGTAGTTACAAATACCATAGACAACCATGAGAGCAGTTATAAAAATGAGGACTGTAATAGTGGCCATTTCCTCATTTTGTTCTGAATATGTTTGTATGTGTGTATAGAAGATACGTTTCTTTCCTCTCTTACCCCCTTATTTGACATAACATACTGAGTATATCATATTATGTAAGAACTGTTAGTTTTACGTCATACTTTTTAAGTTATAGGATATGAAGATGTTAAACATCACTCCAGGACTTTTCTGGGAGGGGGTTAGCGCATTTTCAGTTTTATGTATGATAAATTTATCATGTTAGGTGGAATTTTGATCTTGCGGGCTTTACTTGGAGATTGTGTGTGGTTTGAGTAGATGTATGAGTTCTACAGTGCAAGAGGAGATGGATGATGTGTGAGGATAGACTGTTTCCAGATAAACTGGCATTTGAATTGGTAGATTCTGTAAAGAAGATTGTCCTCCTCAGTGTGGTTGGGCATCATCCTATCCATTGAGGATCTGAATTGAACAGAAGGTGGAAAAAGGGAGAATTTAATCCCTCTCCCTGACTTTTTGAGCTAGAACGTCTGTCTTCTTCCTATACCAGAGCTGACATCCTCATCCTTCTGGGTTTCCAGCTTGCAGAAGGTAGATTGTGGGACTTCTCAGCCTTCAATCATGTGAGCTATTTCCTTAGAGTAAATCTCTCCTATAGCTATATGTGTATATCATTCTCCTATTTCTTTGGAGAACCCAGAGTAATGTAGTCAGTATTTTAATATATCATTGCAAAGATTTCAGTGACATGGTAGTATGAAAAATAAGTATCCTAATCGTCTATATCTTTGATACTTATATTAAAATAATTGTATTAGAAGGCTCATTTGCTGAAAGTTTGATTTGTTTATAGTAATACCCAAGCCCTGAACATATAATTCATGTGATCTGTAAGAAATGGATTGTTATAGAGCTATTCTAAAGATTATTTTTATTCTCATTATGTGTTATGCATATTATAAAGTGTACAAACATGTACAGCTTATTGGACTATCACATATGTAAAGAATTTAACACCTGGATCAAGGTATAGAATATAGCCAACACTCTAGCAAAGCTCCCTCGTGACACCTCCTAGTTAATATGTCCCCCAAAGGTAACCACCATCCTAACCTCCATTACCATATATCATTTTACCATTTGTTTGCACATTTAATAGTTAGAATCATACTCTATGTGCACTCTTTGTGTTTGGTTTCTTTTGTCTAGTATTATAAGATTTATCCATGTTGTATACCAGAAGGATCCATTCTTTTTCTGTTGTGTGGTATTCCATCCATCGTGTAGCTGTCAGAATTCCCATTTTCCTGTATTGATCATTTTTACATTTCTCTTGGTGAACATAAGAACTTATTTCCCTGGGATACATACTGAGGCTGAAAGATATACTTACTCAGAATAGTTAATCACTCCCACCAGCAGTGAATGAGAATTCTGGCTATTCAACATCCTCACCAATATTAACTGTTTTCATAGAAGTAGGATGATATGTTACTGGTTTTATTTGCATTTTCCTTATGGCTAGTGGTGGTGTGTATCTTTCTATACTCTTACTGGCCAGTTCAATAGTCTTTTTTTGTTAGGGACCTATTAAAGTCTTGGTTTAGTCGTTGAGTCGCCAGTATTTTTTCTTACATGTGGCCTTTATCAGACATCTATTTTAAATATTTCTCCCAGTTTCTGGCTTGACTTTCTAATCTCTTAATGTAGTCTTTATTTATTTTTTTCTTTTTTGAGCTAAAGTCTTGTTATGTAGCCCAGACTAACCTCCAAAGATCTTTCTGCGTCAGTCTCCCAAATGCTGGTATTTCAAGTGTGCAACATCACATCCAACTAAGTATTGTCTTGTTGATTAATCATTCTTAATTTTGATAAAGTACAGCATATCATTTTTTGACTTAATGATTAGTGCTACATGTCTACTGTTTAAGAAATCATTACCAACCATAAAGTTATGACGATGCATATGCTCTTACATTTTCTTCTAGAACCTTGATCGTCTTAGCACTCACAATTTATATCTATGGTCCACTTAATTTTTATGGTTTAAGTGAAGTAAGAAGCAAGGACCTAGATATTGTCTGTCTTTATGCCAGTATTACACCCTTGATTACTGTGGCTTTATAGTCAGTTTTCAAGTCAAGGAATGTGAGATGTCCAACTTTGTTCATTTTTAAGATTGGTGTGTTAAATGGCTATGGCTTTCATAATAAAACACTACTGACTGGATGACTTAGACAACAGGTATTTATTTCTCACAGTTTTGGAGACCAAAAGTTCAAGATGAAGGTATCAGCAGGCTTGTTTTCTCTTGATGTCTTTCTCTTTGGCTTTCAGATGTTCACCTTCTTATGTCCTTTTATGGCATTTCCTCTGTGTACTCATGACCCTAATGACTCTACATGCCAAATTTCTTTTTATAATGACATAAGTTAGATTGGATTTGGGCCCACCCTAAAGACACCATTTTAACTTGGTTACCTCCTTAAAGATCTTTCTCTAAATACACTTATATACAAAACACATTTATATTCTGAGGTACTGGGATTTGCAGGAATTACAATTTAGTCCATGACAACTGCTTTGGCTATTTAGGGGTCCTTGAGTTTCTAGATGAACTTTAGGATGGTTTTTCTGCTTTCTGCAAAAGAAAGAAAGAAAGAAAGAAAATCTGTTGGGATTTTGATAGGGATTGCATTCAAGCTATAGATCACTATGGATAGTATAGACATCTTAACAATATTCAAACTTCCAGTACATGAACAGGGTATATCGTTCCATTTATTTGGTTTTTTTGTTTGTTTCTTTCTTTCATCAATGTCTTATAGGTTCAGTGTACAAATCTTTCACTTCCTTGATTTAAGATCATGGCAGCAGCTGCTAGAAACTTAACAGCTTGCTCACATCAAGTACTGTCCTTCTCTATAACAACCTCATGTGGCTGGCTCTTTTCCCTGTCATGGTAGTTAGGTGTCCCAAGATTCCCTGGGTTTCCATGGCTTCTTGTTTTCAAGTACTGCCAAGAAACTCAGTTTCAAGCAGAAGGCCCTCTCAAGATGGCACCTCACCACACCTCTTATAGTTATGAGGAGTGAAAGGTAGTCTTGTCCAATGCCAGCCTATCATGATAGTGAGCCATTCTCCTGCCAAATCTACACCCTGAGTTTAAGGCTTGCTAGATATGTGGGCTTGTCCTACAGCTAGGTCTGCCAGTCTGTCATAAAGGCTGCCTAGCGTACCTTGTGATGAGGGTTCAGCTTCCCCTCCCTCCCAGGAACTAGGACTGGAGCTGGAAACGCTTTCCTAATTTACTCTTGCCTTTCTTTTTTGCCATATTTTTCAGTTGTCCTGTTCCTCTTAATGGCTGTCAGTGCCCTTCCTCTCTGTCTTCTGAATATAGTCTTTTTATTACCCTGACTTCCTTCTCATCCATAGAGTCTGATGGAGAAAGCTTCTACTCTGCCATCTTGCTGCTTTTCTCAATTGACTTTTACTTGTTGGGGTTTTCTGTCTTACAGCTTTGCTGAATGAATTTTTTAGTTCTCTCTCTCTCTCTCTCTCTGTGTGTGTGTGTGTGTGTGTATGTGTGTGTGTGAGAGAGAGAGAGAGAGAGAGAGATTGAGTGTATGTGATCTCTAGGGTTTGTCCAGTATGAAATCACATTATCTTCAAACTCTTTCATACCTGGATGACTTCTATTTGTTTTTCTTGTCTAATTGCTTTGGCTAGGACTTCCAGTACTATTTCAAAAGTAGTGAAGCAACCATCTTTGTCTTGCTCCTGATTTATAAGAAAATGCTTTTAGTTTTCACCATTGAGTATAGTGTTAGCTGTGGGTTTTTCATATATGGCTTTTTTTTTTTCAGTACTGTGTTTGAATTTAGGGTCTCACACTTGCTAGGCAGGCACTCTACCACTTAAGCCACTCGTCCAGCCCTGTTTTTTGTTGGGTATTTTCAAAATAGGTTCTTTTGGGACTGGCTTTGAGCTCTGATCCTCCTGATTTCTGACTCCTGAGTAGCTAGGATTACAGGCATGAGTTACCAGCAACTGGCAAGATACTTTGTCCCTCATTTGCTGACAGTTTTTGTCATGAATGGGTGATGATTTTTGTCAAATGCTTTTCTGAATCAATGGATGTTGACAAGTTTCTCCTCTTCTGTTAAAATGCTGTATTACAATGTTTTACATATTTTGAACCATTATATTTCAGGAGTTATTGTTATGGTTTATAATTCTTTTGTGGTATATAAACCTTTTAATGCACTTTTGGGTTGTTTGTTTTTGCTTGTATTTTGTTGAAGATTTTCGCATCCATAGTAATCCATTCTTTGTCCTTTTAATGTGTTAGGTGAAGATGTTATGTTAGATGCCTTTTGTGATAATTATTAAAGTTACTTATCCTTCATTTGCTGAGTTTTTACTATTAGGGGGATTTGGATTTAATCAAGTACCCTCTCTGTATTTATTAAAATGTTTAAATGTGTGCTATAATTTGGATCTGGAAGTCTGTTCCCCAAAGACTATATGTTAGAGGCATGGTCCCTGGCTTGGGACTATTGACAGGTGGTAGAAACTTTAAGAGCCAGGGCCTAGTTGGAGGTTATCGATGGCATGCCCTTGAAAAGAATTGTGGGACCCTGCTCTCTTCCTTGTTCACTTTTCATCCAGTGCTTCTTTCCCATCAAGCACTGTCCACTATGTTGTGATGCTTTGCCATAAGTCAAAAGCAACTGGGCCAACTCCAGAACCAGAACCTCCAAAACTATAAAGTAAAATGAGTCTTTCCTAAGTGTATCGTCTCAGGTGTTTGTTACAGTGTTTGAAAGCTGACTAACAATGGGTTTCTTCTTTGTTCTGTTACTATAGTCAAGAATATTGAGTGAAATTTGAATGTCAAACCAACCTTGCATTCCCAGAATAAGTGATGTTATGGAAGTGGGCATCTTTGTTTTGTTCCTGATTTTAGAGGAATTAATTGGTTATATAATACTGTCTTTCCTATACAGCACTGCATTCAATAATTTTTCCTGGAGTTTTGCATCTACATTTGTGGAAGAAATTGAACTGCTAATTCTTCCTTTCTTTTAATGTCTTTAATAAGCTTTTGATTGATACTGTACTTGCACCATAAAGTGAACTGCAATGCTTTAGTCATTCTCTTATTTGCTGTTGGAGTTTTCATAAGATTAGAATTACAACTTTCTTAAGTATTGAAGAGTTTTCATGTTAAGTCATCTGAGTCTCATGTTTTCTTTGATGAGTAATTTTTTCCCTTAAAGATTCAAATTTCTGATACTGCTGTTAAAGACTATATCTTCTTGTTCAGTTGTGGTGAGTTGTATTATTTTCTTAGGGCCTCTGCTTCTTTACTTTGATGAACTTGTCATAAAGTTCTTTATACTGTCCTTTCATTTTCTATAGCTGTGTACTAATTTTACCATTTTTATTCCTAATAATGCTGTTCTGTGTTTCCTGTATTAAAAATCAGCATTGTTAGTAGTTTGTTACTTTTATTAACTTTTTTGGAAACCAGCTCTGGCACTGGTGATTTTCTCTACTGCATGTTTGCTCCTTGCCTTTTCTTCTTTATTATTTCCTTCTTACCATATTTCTTGGAGTTTACATTGTTGGCTTATTTCCAAACTTTTAAAAATGCATTTTAAGCCATTTGTCTTTTCTAATGAACACATTTACAGATATGTGTTTCCTTGTAAATATTTTGAAATGATGGAGACCATAGATTCATCCCTACTTTCGAATAGCATCTAAATTTTGTGAAGTATATATAAATACTTTTGCTATAGCTTGGATATAGTTAGAGTGTGCCCACTGCCCTAGCCCCTTACCTAGAAATTGATATGTTGAAATTTAATCCCCAGTGTGAATGGTTAACATGAGTGGACAGGACATTTACTCTGACTGTGTTAGTTAGAGGTGGAGTGTCTTTAGGAGATAATGAGGACTAGTTAGGTTATTGGGAATGTCCCATGATGATGGCTTTATAAAAAGAAGGAGAGAGTCCAGACACCCACACACACATTGCACTGGGATGGCCAATGAGAAGGCCATTGCCAGATGCAGTCTCTCAGCCTAAGAACTCAAGAACTGTGAGCCAAAATAAATCTCTTTTCTTTAAACTTACCTAAAGATAATACATCTTTTATCTGTTTTATTTTAAAGACAATAGGTTACTTCTATTTTCCCTAAAGTGCAGTGACAAACTATTTTTTAAACTGTTTCTACTTATCTACAAGATTTCGCTGGCTGCTTAAATTTCATAACTACTCATTTAGTAGTTTTAGCTTTCTTTTCCTTTTCTATGTCATTACAAATTTCTGAAGTGAGTTCAGTGTGGGAAAGATTCTTGAGTGTGCTCCCATTTGAGGATGCATTATGTAATGTACATTTGCCTCAGTTTAGACAAAGCACTAAAAATATCCTACTGTTGAACAGTTCTGTGTTGTTCAAGACACGTAGTTTAGATAATCTTTCACATAAAATAATCCCCCAAATAGTTTAACTTGATGAAATCTGAAGAATCCCTGTAACCTTAGAATTACTATAATCAACAACAAAAGGAAAGTGTGAAAGAAGATATTGTTTGAATCAGATAAATAAATTACACTTAAAGTTTCTAACATTAAATGCAAATTGTGCTTGATAAGTGTTATGAGATTTCCATGTTTTACTGACCAGGTTTAAATTGGTGAGCTGATTATATAGCAAGAATGGAAGGTGTTACTGTTTTTTGTTTTTATTCTTTTAAAGGCTTTGTCTTTTAACATTTATATAAGAACAAGACAGAAGGTACCCAGAGAGGCAAGGATGTGAAACCAAGATGACCAAATAAAGCTGAGGCCCTCAGGGCCTAAGTCCACAGGAAAAAAATCCACCCACATGAAGGGAAGAGAACATCGAAGCTTATCTGTCATGGTCTTGGCTCTGGTTTGTCTCCTCTGCAAGTTTATGACTACTTTTATCTAGTGGCTAACTTTTTACTGACTGCATCCTTCTGTGGTTGTCCCTGACTGGAAATGGCAACATAAAAAGTGTCCTTGCTAGGTCCACTTCCGAAGTGAAATGAAGCAAATACATACTTTCAAGGACTGTGGGATTTGTGTGGCCAGATGTGAACAGACTCATAGTTGTCTGGCATTGCTCTGTATAAACACTTTGGAATCACCTTACATAGTCTGTCTTGTTCCCCATCACCTCTTGGACATGGATATGGCAACAATAATTATCATGAAGTGTGATTGCCTGGCCATGGACAGTTAATTCAGGAAAGGGCATGTGGCCTCAACTAGGGCAGGCAGCCTCTTCCCTAGCTTTTTGAACTAAAAAGTCTCTTTTAGTGGCTTAATGGATAAATTTAGAAACTCAGATCATTTGGCTGTGTGATATTCTACCAAGTAACACTGCAACCAGACAGAATGATGCACACAACTACAGGAAGTAGAGACAAAACCAGTCACTTAGATTTAGAAAGTCCCTGAAATCTTATTGCCTTCTCTACCTGTGTGTTCTGTGACATGCATTGCATTAGAAACCCCTGCCCCACTGTTTTTGGTGAAAGCTAGGGTTGATTTCTGTTACTTGCATCCAAAAAACAAAAACAAAAAAACCATTCAAACTAACACACCCAATGTAACCTTCATCTAATTTTCTTTTTTTTTTTTTTTTTGGCATGTTCTCAAAGATGTCTAATCTCAGTTTTGTTTTTTACTTGAGTTTGAACTCAGGGCCACATGATCGCTACCAGTTGAGCCATGCCATTTTTTTTTGCCTTAGTTATTTTTCAAGTTAGTCTTGTGTTTTTGCCCATGCTGGCCTCAGACTTAGATCCTCCTGTCAATGGTGTCCTGCTTAGCTGGAATTACAGGCACATACCACCATGACCAGCTTATCTGTTGAGAGGGAGGCCTTGCTAACTTTTTGCTTGGGGTTGGCCTCAAAATAGAATCTTCCCATTCTCTGCCTACTGAGCAGATGGAATTATAGATGTGCACCACCATGCCTGGCCCTCTAATTTTGTTGTTGATAGAAGAAATGCTCCAGATCTGACAATCAAGTACTGGATTTCTTTTTTTTTTTTTTTGGTAAACACTAATTAACCATTTCAGTGAAGATGTCTAATAATAATATGGGTATGATTTATTATATCACAGTTTTGTGGATTTAAAAATGATCTTAATTATTATACTACTAGAGAGGGGTTTAAGAATGAAGAAATACATTTATTTAGGCAAAATACAGTATGTCAGTCTCATATCTGCATTTACTATTTTGCAGGTGAGTTTTGCTCTCCAGCTAAGTGTTCATTTTCATATCAACAGGAGATTGGCTGAGTGATAATTCTTAATTCAGAAGGAACAGTATAACTAGGACTCAAAAGCTATTCAGAAGCAAAAATGCCCCCCTAAAATATTTTTGTGTTCTATAGAATGTTATTCATTTAATATTCACCTTTGAATATTGAAATTTTCTTTGACTCATCAAATACATTCTGTCATAACATAGAGGACATGCTTTAAGAGTTTAGCAATTCATGAAGATTCATTTATAATTTCATATTTCTATTTTAATAAAAGTTATGTGCAGGATGTTAAAATGGAATTCTCCTTGCTTTGGTGTCAACTGAGGTGCCAAATCAGTGACTGTCAACATACCAAAAAGAGTGAAAGTGCCACATACAAGCATATGAAGGAAATGTAAACGAACCTGTTTCTTTGCATTTTAGCCCAGCTAAACTGATTGCAAATATCTGATTTCCCAAATTTGTTGTTGGAGGAATGGAAGACTAATACACAGGCTGTTATGGTGGTAAAGCTGGCCGTGATGAAGCCAGCAAGCACAGAGTATAGGGAGAGAGGTGCAAGGATTTTCCATGGACAAGAAACGAACCTTGCATGAAGGATGTTTTCAAAGGGCTTATCCAAAAATGCTCTTTGTAGGAGTAAGGAGGTCTCAGCCAGAAGAGGCTGAAGCCCCATATCCTTGACTTCCTGTTAAAGAAGGAATTCCAAATGGCCATGTGCACCTGTCTACGTCAAGGAAACCATAGCAGAGGGTAGCAAAGAAAGCTCAGCAACAACTTCTGACAGATTCAGGTAAAACTTTTCTGTCCCTTTCCCCAGCATGTCAGTATCAGTAGAGGATAAAGCCACCTTTAAATGGATGTAAGAGACAGTGTGAGAATGAGAAAGCTGCCTACAACCCATTCCTACTGAAGGTTTTGAACTGCAACTATCTCTCAGAGAGTAGGAAAATTGGTATTAAAGCCAACTTTCAGCTTTATTATCTTGAATTGGACTTTCTAATGGTAACCCCTGGTACCATCTCCGTCCCCCCACTTAAGCCCTTGTGTGCTACTTCCATAATATATCATTTTAGTTGTTTGTTTTTCCATTGACTATTTTTTCTTCAGACTATTAGATCACAAACTTTCTAGCTTCTCAGTCTATTTTTTTTAACTTAATGCTGAACATTGTGATTTTGTTGAGTTTTGGATTTTGTTGTCTTAAGGCTTATTGAAATGTTTTTTCTTTTTTTTTTTTGGAAGGCATTTAAGTTACTTGTGGATTTGCTTAATTTTTTAAGGGAATGCATACTGTATATAGTCTTTACTGCAAGGTTGAATTACTCCTGCTGCTTAGTAATGATACTTGTCATGTTTTCACTCTTGCTGGGCAATACACTAATTAGGCAACACAACCTGTCAAACTGGGCAGGTAGAAGTCAAACATCTCTCAGTCTTGTGTGAATTCTAAGAATTAGGTCACTATGGTTCTCAGCTGGTTTTCCTTACTTTTTTGAAATTTCACCCTATGTAATGCACAATGATACACAGGAATTTTCAGCTGTTGAGGGTTCTTGAGTCCACTCTGGGAATGAAAGCAGAGGCAGACTCCAGCTGCAGAGGTCAGAAAGATTTTTATTTGTAGAGAAGAGATGAGAAAGGCTGCATTGGGGCATGCAGCCAGACCTGTAAACCAGTGGACCCATGTGTCAGGTTGGAAATTGGGTTTTTAAGTTTTTATTGCCTGAGGGCGAGATGTCTCTCAGGTGCAAACAGCTTTTCCTGGGAAGGAGAAGTGTCTCCTTGGCCAATTATCACCTTTTGGGACCTCCTGCAGCCCACCCTTCACATGCGTGTACAATTTAGTGTTTATTCTGAGCAGATCCCATTCCTGGAATTTTCCTTCTATGGCCTTCTCATCCCTGGTTCCCTGCTGTAAATTCCAGCCACACAAGCTTCCCTGAATTCCAGTCTTCCCCTCATGAACTTGGCAGCACTCCTATGCTCTGCCTGGCTTCCCTTTTCCAGCATAATCTGAAGGTGTCAGCAGGCAGAAAGTGGGACTTATTTGATCATCCATTTTGGTTGCTTTTTTCTTCTCTTGGGGATCATAGCTCTTGCTGTATGTTCTTTAGGGTTTGAAACAGTTGGTTCATATATTTAGATCATTTTTCTAATTTCTTATAAAGTTTACTGCTATTCTAGAATAGCTGAACATGAAGTCACCCACTATTAGATTTTAAGAAGACTTAGAACATGGTTTATTAAGTCATTACAGAAGTAACTAAGGTAGAAAAAAACTTTTCCTGCCAGACACTGGTGGCTCACACCTATGATCTTAGCTACTTGGGAGGATCTCAGTTTGAGGCCAGCCCAGGCAATAGCTTGTGAGACACCATCTCCAAAATAACCAGAGTAAAAGTGGCTTGGAGGTGTGGCTCAAGCTGTAAAGCACCTTCTTTCATGCAGCCCTGAGTTCCAACCCCAGTCTCACCAAAACCCCCCAAACTTTGCCCAATATGCATTTCTGATTCATAAAATGGAAATTTTATCACTCTTGCAAATTGGAGGAACTAATAACAAATTTACATATCTTGAGGTAGTGACAGAGACTTCAGTAGCTGTTGAGATTATTTCCCAGTTAACAAAGCAAAACCATGCAATTAAGTCACCATTAGATTGGTTGAAGAAGCATTATTGTTGAGGATCTCATCTAAATTTGACAGAACATTTTTATTGTCCATATATACATAATAATGTCACTTTCATCATTTTCCAAAGACTAAATTTGTTATTTTGCATGACTTTTAGAGACTTTATTTTTCTGAATCAATTTGATTTGAAATTGTATGTTTCTCTCTTTTTTTAGACTTATATAGAAAGTCCAGAGGAGACATTAATTTAGAATTTTTTATTCATTTTGAGAAACCAGAGACAGCTTGTTTTTCATCTTTATTATAGAAACTCCATTTTCACAGATTTTGGTAATATTGAACCCCTAAAAATATATAAAAGGTTATGGTTTGGGGCTAAATCAGAAGTATCTCATATTACTGAAAATGAAAAACATATAAATAAAGAAAAATTCCAGTAAGTGCACAAGATTGTTTCCTCTCATACCCATTTCTGGTATCTCAAGTCGAGTAGAAGTTTCTTATTGAAATAGGCCATATTGAAACCCACCTACTCTGCTGCCAGCAATGTGGACACAATCATCCAGGGACAATTGGAATCAGAAACAAATATATTCAGTCAAGAGTCAAGTTAGAGCTGATGCTGGTGGCTGATACCTATAATCCTAGCTACTTGGAAAGCTGAGATCAGGAGGATTGTAAGTTGAGGTCCACCCAGACAAAAAGTTTGTGAGACTTCACCTCAAACAACAGCTAGGTGTGCTGACATGCTCCGTCATCACAAGCTATGTAGGAGGCTGAGATCAGGATCTGGAGAAGTGATTCAAGCAGAAGAGCACTTTCCTAGCAACCATGAAACCCTGAGATCAAACCCCAGTACCACCAAAAAATCAGATTAGCACAGTCCATTTGTTTTAGTTACTTGACATGTGGCCTGATCCAGAGAAACCTGTCTGAAAGAATTGTACATGTGACTTTTGGGATATGGAGTGAGTCCAAATAATTTTCATAGGACACTCACATGATTTTAAAGAAAATATGCTAACGTGTATGGTATGTTATACCAAGCTGGTATACCAGCTTGGACTAAAAGTGACAAGAGTCGAAGGTAGAAGGAAGGCCTCTGGAATTCCAACTTTCTATGGCCAGAGGGAAAGCTGAGAAACAGCAATAAACACAGGGCATTTTTAATTAAGAAGGGAAAATATTGCAGCAGAGGAGTATTTGTCCCGTTTTTCCTTTTTTGCGGGGAGGATATGCTGGGGATCAAATATTTGAGCTATAGCTGTATGTAAGGAACTGTGCTAAATAGGTCCAATAGCTATATGAAATTTCAAGCTCATGGATAGATGTGCATATTGTAAGACAGACATGTCAAGTTAGGTTTAAATCAAGTTCTATGATTCAGTGAAGGGGTGATAAGTCTGAGCAGGTAAGTGTCCAGTGATACATTCACCAGGAATGTGGCATTTAAATTAACCCTGAGGGATGTATTTGTTTCCTAGGGCTGCCATAACAAACCAGGTGTCTTTTTCAATTTATTTTTATTTTATCTTATTTTTTATTGTTCTGCTGGGTGGGAGTACATTCTGGCATTTACAAAAGTTCTTAAAATATATCAAATATATCATTCTTGAATTTACCCCCTCCACCATGCTCCTTTATTCCCTCCTCCTCCAAATCCCGGAATAGTTTCAACATGTAAAATTTTTCCATTTACATGTGTATACAGTATATGCAGTATATTCACTCTCCCACACCTTTTCCCCACGTTCTTCTCTCTCCCACCAGTACCCCTCCTCCCAGGCAGGACCTGTTCCTCCTGTAACCGGATTTTGTAAATGGACAAAAAAATGACATTTTTGTTTGTTTAAGATAGCTACACAGAGAGCTTCTTTGTGACATTTCCTGTCTTGAAGCAATAGAAATTTATTCTATGACAATTCTGGTGGCTGGAAGTCTGAAGTCAATGTGTCATGTAGGCAATACTCCTTCTGAGTGCTCTAATTCTAGAGTTCCTTCCGTGCCTCTTCCAACTTCTGAGCGTCCCATTCCTTCCTCAGCTTGTGGCAGCATGAGTCCAGGCTCTGCTTCCATCTTCATATGGTTTCTCCCCTTAATGTCTCTCACTTTTTATAAGATACTAGCCATATTAGGTTAGGGACCACCCTAATCTATTTTTTCCTTATTTTATATTAATTGCATCTTCATTTCTAAATAAAATCTCATTGACAGGTACCAGGTGTTAGGACTTTGGCTTATCTTTTTGGAGGACACATTCAAACTATAGAAAAGGATGATGTGCTTTGTTCATCAATATATTTCTTGTTCTCTTCTTTTATCTTCTTTTCTATCTATTTCATCTAATAGTTTGCACCATCTTGTTTGCTTTCAGTTGACACCAAATTCAGAAAGATCCTTGTCTATCAGTTAAGGTTGTTGGATATGATGATTTAGGCTTCAGAGTATCAGAAATAACTGGGCTGTGACCTCCTCAAACTTTGAGATCATGTCTTGTTCTTCTTGTGATAACTAGTACATATTAACCATTCGGGGCATCATTTTAACAATTTATAAAATGATGAAAGTGGAGTGTACCTCATAAGTCTTCTATGATAATCAGAGGGTTTGTTCATGTGAAGGACCTATACACATTAAGGAACTTAGAGAATTATTAACCCTTTATGTAGTGTTTTAGTGGCCTTGTTAGTCACTATTTGGTAAGTATCTGAACAAATGGATGAATGCATGCCTGGAGATGAAACACTTATCCTGCAGGCAGAGGAGTTAAAACTTTCACATAGGGAATGATGGGTAAAATCTGCATCGGTAGCATAGGATGTAAGTATGGAATGAACTTGGATAAAAGTGAAATGAAGTCAAATGAATGAAAGATTATAAGAAAGTGACTAACAACAAGCTGCTCTATGAAGTATAATTTCTTGGCTATAGTGAATTGTGATCTAGGGTACTAATTGTGATCTAGGTACTGTTGTCAGATGGCTTTTGACATTTTTTTGAGGAATTCTAAGGAATAGGAAATTCAAGAAGTATCAGAGTTGGGATTTTAAAAAAAATGAGTAAGTTCCACAAACCCTCAAACTCATACACACTTAGAAATTAAGGCAAAGTCAAGGCCTGACTCATCTACTGAAAAAGTTACAATAAGCCATTTTTAGATTTAGGGCTATTTATTGTTTACAAAGTCAGTGAAGAGCAGAACAAGCCCAAGTGTGCAGCTCCCAAGAATTTGTCCAACACTCCAAAAACAATGGCACAAAAACCAAAAGGAAAAATAACATCAATGTGAGTTGTGAGATACCTTGTTTTTGAGGAACAAAATCTAGACTCTAGCTAAGTGTTTTATTTTTCACAGCTCCATTCTGAGGAATGGAGTATGGTGGGGAAGGAAGGCCTGTAACTTCCATCCTGATCCAAGAAATGTAAAGAAAGTGTTTCATGGGATCTTTTAGGGAGGTAGGAGGTGAGTATAGACCAGTCTCATTGTGAAATGGTGTGGGCAGGTAGAAAGGGAGCAATAAAGCATAAGGAGCCAGAAAACATATATCGTACCATCACATCTGGGTTCATTTTTGCCAAACATCCTGCTTCACAAACAATTCTGGGACTGTGGTGACTCTCTTCCTAACATGGTTGACATACCTCTTCCTATAGTGGCCGACAGTCTCCAGCAGGACCTTACCAGATCTGATGGTTGTCCAGAGGCCTCACCTACATGTTTATCATAGTTGCAGTTTGATGACTCCACCTCCTCTCAGATTGCCATCTTGGCTCCGAGGATCTCTGTTAGGTAGAACCACTCCTCATCCTCTGGTTCCTGTAGAAGCCTTCCATTTCATAGTCAACTCTCTGATTACATACGTTTATAACTTGCTGACACCCACAAAAAGGCTGCAGCCCTCAGCTGCTTGGTTAGGTCAGCCACCTCAGCTTAACTTGAGAGTGTACTTTCACTTTTGCTTTACTAAACTCTGCTCCGTTAAAACTCTTCTGTGCATCCACCCCTGAATTCTCCAGCAAGACCAAGAGCCTGTCATTCATCTATACTGATAACAGTAGCTCATTAGAGGCCTCCATGGTCTCCTTTCCAGGATGGTGTCTTGCTGAGGCTCAGAGAAGCTGTGGTTCAAGCTTTGTTTATACTGATCTGTGTGAAATGGCCAGGGCACCAAGCTGTGCCTGTTTCCCTACACAAATAAGAAAACATGAATGGATCTAGGAAAAAGTCTTAAAATAGCTC
The DNA here is from genome assembly GCF_047511655.1 of Castor canadensis. Lineage (NCBI taxonomy): Eukaryota > Metazoa > Chordata > Mammalia > Rodentia > Castoridae > Castor > Castor canadensis. The sequence continues at coordinate 138,198,917 of NC_133394.1, forward strand.
ACTAATGAGAAATGAGATGACTTATGAAGACCTAGAAGAAAGGATGAGCTGAAAATGTAGATGCTAGCAAGGTGAAAGTTAATATGAATAATTATGACTTTTGTTATAGGAAATTGGCATTGCAAAATAGGTGGGAATGAGACTTGGCTCAGCAGAAATCTCCAAAGAAAAAGACTTGAGTAAAGAAGACTCAGGGGTTTTACTTGGTAGCTTGCTATTAATTTATTGTGATGTGAGTGCTAAAAGAATCAGTCAATGAGCTGTTAGATGAAATGATTAGGTTGTGTGTTTCCAACTGCATAGGAGTGATAGGCTTTGCCTAATCCATGAGCACTTTGTGGATACATGTCTTAGGTTGAAGGGCCTAAAACCATGTCAGGGAAGAAAAGTAGAGGTTTATTTATCTAGAGAAGACCAAGAGTGGTTATTATCATTATTAGCACTAAGAAAAGCTCACTGCGTGCCAGCAATTGTGTTGATATTAAAGCCTCACAATGACCATTAGTACAGTTACTATACTGTCTGAAATAGTTTCTTCTTATCTGTGATTTTGTTTTCCACAGTTTCATTTACTGCCAGTCACCTGAGATCAGTACAGTACAATAAGATGTTCTGAGACAGACCACATTTATATAACTCTTATTATAATATACTGTTATAATTGTTTTATTTCTAGTTATCGCTATTCTCTTGCTGTATCTGATTTATAAATTGAGTTTTATCATACATATATATATACATACATATATGTATATATATGTATGTGGAATAACTTCTAATGACATGTAGCATCGTAGGATATCTATAGTTGACACTAATTAGTTGGACATTTCACAATTCTTAAATAAGTAGTTGTAGTTTAATAATTTTAATACATATACTAAGCACAGAATATATTGGCTTTAATACTATGCATGACTTCAGCCATCACTGGGGTTCTTGGACATAACCATATTGGAAAAGGGGGCGCTACTCTTGTTGCAACATTTAATAATTACTATTATCATTGTGCAAATGAGACAATGAAGACTGTATAAGAGTGCAAGGTTAGATATGTTTCTAGCTAGTGCCTGACCTCAGATTTGAATCCAGGTGTACTAACCCCAAGTCCATACTCTTAGCTAGTACACTGGAATGTCTCACTGTAGTTTTACAGTGGTTGAAAGGCTTTAATGCATAAATGGAGTGTTTTGGACTGAATTGTTTCTCCTTAAAATTTATGTCCAAATCCTAACACCCACTATCAGTATTTGGAAGTAAGACCTTTAAAAGAATAATTAAGGTAAAATGAGACCATGGGGGTGAGGTCCTAACCCAATACAAATGGCAGCTTTCTGTGGAGAGGAAGAGATATCAGAAATGTATAAAAACAGGGAAAAGACAGTGTAAGAACATAGCAAATAGGCAGTTTTCTAAGGAAGAGAGGCCTCCGGAAAAACCCCAAACTATTAACACTTTAATCCTGGACTTTAGCCTCTAGAACTGTGAGCAAAAGGTATTCCTCTTGTTTAAGTCACCTAGTCTGTGGTGTCTTCTTGTGGCAGCCTAAGTAAACTAATATGAGGGGTTAAATTTGTTTTGTATTTTACATGTATTGAACTGAGGATACAAACGTAGAAGAGCCTTGCCTTTGGGGGGAGCTCATGGTTTAGCAGTACCCCAAGAAGTAGCTCCAAAAAGGAACTACAGACAGATTGGACTTAATAAAGCAGAGAACCTTATCTGTGGAGTCTCTCAAAAACATATACTAGGCTGCCTTTGCCTAGGGATTTTTCTGACTGAAATATAATTGAAGTGTATGTAACTTGGGTTACCTTCTTTGGATGATGTCAGTGAAAAACTTCTGACACTCAACAATTGGTTGGATACATACACCTTTAAAGTCTCATTTAATTCTTATCTCTGTCCCCCCATATGCATATTTATGCATATGTATGTTTTAAATTATTTCATATTTACAGAAAAGTTACAAAGAGAGTACATGCCGTTCCTTATATACCTACCCAGTTTCATTTTTCGCTAACATCTTATATTACTATGGTGCTACTACGGTTTGTCTCCACCAAAACTCATGTTGAGGTTTGAACCCTAATATACTGGTGTCTGGAGATGATCCCTTTTAAGGGTGATTAGGTCACTAAGAGGAATTACAGCTTTTCCCACAGGAGTGACTTAGGGCTTGTGGGAGGGTGGGACTAGATCAGTTACCTTTAGAATGGGTTGTTATCAAGCAGGTCAGCCTTTGCTCTGTCTCTCTGGCATCCATACTCATCCGCACACTCCCTTTCTGATTTTCTGTCATGAGTTGACACAGCATGAAGCCCTCACTAAAAAGATGAGCAGATGCTAGCATCATGCTTTTAGTCCTCCAGAACTCTTAGCCAAAGAAACCTCTTCCTTTATAAATCACCAGCACTGGGTATTTTGTTACAGCAACAGAAAAAAAGACTGAGACAGAGTAATTTGTCACAACTGATGAATGAATATCCCATTGAACTTTTTAAAGAAAAGTTGTGACTTTATTTTGCTTTCAGTGTAATCACACTGGAGTGTTTCCTTACTTTGAAAGTAACCATTAGAGAAATGGGGTGAATTCAAGTATGATATATTTGACAAATTAAAAGAGCTTTTATAAATGCCATAAGGTACCCCCAGCACAATAAAAAAAGAGAGCAACCATCAAAAGTATAAATTATCATTTCTGAAACTTTTAACTGAGCAAAGATACTTCTAGGATAAAGCAGAAAGTTACCTTCAAAATTCACGCAAATGGAGATCAAACCCAGGGCCTTGTACATGCTAGATAAGTTCTCTACCACTGAGCTACACCCCAGCCCTGATTTTTTTTTTTAGAATGATATTTTTTATGAGCTAAGGCTTTTTAGAATTAGAAGATATTCAGTTGTTGTCAACCATAGATGTTGTACTGTGCTATCAGACATGAGAAGTTATTTCTCCTACCTAACCATAATTCCCTAATGTTCCAAACAGAAAAAAATAACATATTTCTGAGGTGACAAATGTGTCATAGACCCTGATTTCATCATTACACAAGTAACCTGTAACTACATATAGTACTAAGTGTAAATTAAATATAAATATTTAAAATTTTAGAATTAAAGTCGACACACTGAATGATATAAAGACAAAATGGTTATAGTCATGTAATTCACTCCTTTTCCTAGGAATTTAAATTATTGATGGAAAAAGTAAGTGAAAATGACAGATCATCTCTATCTATAGGTTTTGGTATATTGCAAAATGGTATCCTATATGATGATATACTGTCACCTAAAAAACCTAATCTTTAAAGTTCCAAACTTTTCAGAAAAGACACTAAAATTCTTTTCTACCTCAAACGGCAACCACAGCCGTTGATGCAACTCTATGTGTGTCACAAAAGAATCAACATAGAAACATTAACTAAGCTGTAAGCCCACAAGGCAGAGAAAATGGCCTAAATAGCAACATCCATTTGGGCATTGGAATATGTGACAAATACTAAAAACAGGAAAACCTTCTGTCCATTTCTGGAAACTATTTCATCTGTACTGAGTCTGGCAGCCCTTCTCTTCCTGGGAAAAGACAAGGCCATCTCTGTCATTCTCATTGTGTCATAACAAAGATGCTATCTCTCTGCAGGCTGTCACAACTGGACATGGCCAGCATGTCCACCATGTTTGAGCAAAAACACATTTTAATTCCACAGTTAAATAGAGTAGCTAATAAAAGTGTGACTAACCCATGCTGTGGACATATAATTGGTGAAGACCTGTATGAGCAATTGCAGATAGTCTAAAAATTTCAACGTTAACACAGTTTACCAAATGGCAGAGTTGATATTAACATCAATGAGACAAGACAGGGATTAGCAGATCCAGTAATCCAAGTCAAAGAAAAGAGAATGACTCATGCAGTAATAGCACAATGGCATTACCCATAGCCTCATCAGGGTGAAAGTTTTATTAACCTTCAGTGAGAAGATATTAGAAATTCACAGCTCCTGCAAGTTTGTTGTATGTTTATTTCTTCATGTTAACTGTTGCAGAAATGTTAGGTAGTAGTCTATATTTCATGCTCAGTCCTTCTTGAAATCACTGTGTTGGGTTTAGAAAGCTCAAGATGTGGAATTCTCCAGCAGCAGTTAAGGGAGGTGCCTTAAATGTTTGGTCACACACTGTGCACCCTTTCGCTGGTCTTCACATTGGACAAAATAAAGTAAATAGCTTTTAGTCCAGGTTCTTTCTGGAGCAGAGCATTCAAGTTAGGAATAACCAGAGAATGTCCTGACTCTATTTGTCTATGATTTGTTTTGTTTTGGAGTGAGGTGGGCTGACCATCTGCATCAGAATTCCCACAGGGACCACCTTAAAATATAGATTCTGGCACCCATCCCAGACTGAGTGAGACAGAATCACTCAGAAATCTGCAGTTTAAGACATAACTAGCTGCGTTGAATGAGCACTAAGGACTGAGAGCCTTGGCTTTAGATACTGCCAACATCAAGGAGGAATTCTTTATAGAAATTCTATGGGAAACCAAGAGATAGTCGTTTGTAGTTTTCACAGTAACAGGTCTCTGTTTTGTATCCCTAGATGATTCTCTCAGGAAGGCTTCTCTTGGCTTTTGAGAATATTTATAGTAAGTTTATAGAGGTAGCTATAATTACCTACCTAAGAACCCATATGACATGACCATGCTGTATTGCTGCAGTTGACTTCCAGATTATTTAAGCAAAGTGTAAAGCACTTATTTAAAAACTTAATTGGTAGGGAATTCCAAGATGGCGGCTAGAGGTAGGAAGCAGAAAGCGACCCTCCTATAGTGAAATCTTGGAGAGACGCTGCAGACACACTTTGCAGGCATAATCACCGAGAAAAGGCATAACTTTGACTCCTCCACACCTCCAGCCGGCACAGAGAATCTCCACTTCACGTTAAACGGAGAACCGAGGAGGCCCCCGGGGCCGCCAGTGGCCAGCGCCCATACGGCTTGGGAAGATGCGGACCAGGTGAGCTTCGCGGTACCGCGGTTCCCCCACAGACAAGCCTGGGCCAGAGCAGCATAGCCCCCTGGACAGACTGACCTCCACCCGGGAAAAAAAGAGAAACTGAGTACTAAGCAATAAGAACAGTTAAGACACGCTGGAAAGAGGGTGGGGCGCCCTGAGCGCTGAAGATTGGGGGAAGGGAATCCTTCCCGGGACTGTAAATAAACGAGCCAGGCGGGCCGGAGAGGCTCTGGCGGGAGCGGGGCCCGCCAGCAACCAGGAGGGGGGACGCTTGTGAGAGGAGGGAAGACCCACTTCCCACGTGAACTGTAAATAAACACGCAGGCCTGACAACGCGGGGCAGTGTCGCCTTTCCCAGTGCTTGGAAAGGGAAAAGCCTGTAGCAGAGGCCCCCCTCCCCCGCACAGGAGAACTCTGAGCAAACAAAGCCTGTGGGACCAGGTGAGTGCTAAGCTCACCCCAGAGATCTGCATAAATAACGCCGCCAGCTACAGGCTGAGAGCAGCAGGCAGGCGAGCCACAGTTGCAGATACCACTCTCAGAACTGCCTCCAGACGCTTTTTTTTTCTTTTTCTCCCTACCTTTGATGAGAGAACAACCGAATTACACCTGCAAGCCGAAAAACTTACTGAAACTGTATTGCATTTGAACTGGGGACACTTGGTGGGGCTTTTTTTTTTTTTTCTTCTGTGTGTGTGTGAGTGTAATTTTGTTCTACTTTATGCATCCCCTTTGATGAGACAACTACAGAACAACATCTGAGGCACCAACTCCAGGACTGGAGATTGAGACGGACATCCAAATTATTAAGACTGAAATTGCATTGCATATAAACTTGGAAGTTTTTTGGTTTTTTGGTTTTTTTTGTTTTTTTTAATTTTCTATTTTCCATTTTATTTTAATTCATTTTTATAAATAGATATTACTTTCATATACTTATTTTTTATTTTTTTAACTTTGATTTTCAATCCTCTCTCTGTCACTCTATTGTCTGTTCAGCTTACTGTCGATTAGTACACTAACACTCCCTGTTTATACCTTTGAAACTCTCTTGTCTGATACCTTGTTCTGCTTTCTCCCTCTTGTCTGTATATTTGTTTTCCCCTTTTCTTTAACTTCTTGCTTTCCATCTCAGCTCACTCTTCCATTCTCAATATTACCATTGTTATTATTACAAGCTAGAAAATACTTAATTACACACAGTACAGGCACGGTAACAACACCAAGGACAATGACGGGAAGACAGAAAAAACAGGGAAACCAGTTTCCTCACAGCAAAAAATTAGTACAGGAACCAGAGGGGAATGAAGAGAACAGAAACTCAGATCCAGACTCCAACAAAATGAAGATAAACTATGCCAAAGGACCCAATGAAGCCTACAAGAATAATTTAAAAGAAGACATACTACAAGTACTCAATGAAAATTTTATAGAGATGATACTGGATAGGGTCAACCAAAATGTACAGGAGACACTCAAGAAATTCCAAGACAATAAAAATAGAGAATTTGAAAAAGCAAAAGAAGAAATAAAGGAAACCATAGAAGCACTGTATAAACACCAAAGTGAAAGAGAGAACACAATGAATAAATGGATAAATGAACTCAGGACAAAAATAGACAACAATAAAGAAGAAAACAGCCAGGATATGGAAAACCTCAGAAAAAAGAACGAAACAGAACTGCAAAACAAAACGGAAGGCCAATCCAGCAGAATAGAACAAACAGAAGACAGAATCTCAGAACTTGAAGATGAAATGGTAATTAAAGGAAAAACTGAAGAACTACTAATTAAACAACTCAAGACCTGTGAAAAGAAAATGCAAGAACTCACCGACTCCATCAAAAGACCAAACTTGAGAATCATGGGCATCGAAGAAGGAGAAGAGGTGCAAGCCAAGGGAATGCGTAATATATTCAACAAAATAATAACGGAAAATTTCCCAAATCTAGAGAAAGATATTCCCATACAAATGCAAGAGGCCTCCAGGACACCAAACAGACCAGATCAAAATAGAACTACTCCACGACATATCATCATTAAAACAACAAGTTCAGAAACTAAGGAAAGAATATTGAAGGCTGCAAGAGAGAAAAAACAAGTAACATACAAAGGTAAACCCATCAAAATCACAGCAGACTTCTCAACAGAAACATTAAAAGCAAGAAGAGCGTGGGGTGAGATCTTCCGGGCACTGAATGAAAATAACTTCAACCCCAGGATACTCTACCCAGCAAAGCTATCATTCAAAATAGATGGAGCAATAAAAGTCTTCCATGATAAGCAGAAACTAAAACAATATGTGACCACAAAGCCACCATTACAAAAGATTCTGCAAGGGATCCTGCACACAGAAAGTGACACCCAACTTAACCATGAAAAGGCAGGCAGCACCAAACCACAGGATAAGAAAAAGCAAGACAGTAGAGAGTAACATCAAGTTAGGTACACACAATCAAACCTTCAAACAACTAAGATAACTAAATGGCAGGAATCACCACATACCTATCAGTACTAACACTTAATGTTAATGGACTTAATTCACCCATCAAAAGATACCGTTTGACAAAATGGATTAAAAAAGAAGATCCAACAATTTGTTGCTTACAGGAGACTCATCTCACCGACAGAAATAAGCATATGCTTAGGATGAAAGGCTGGAAGAAGATTTACCAAGCCAATGGCCCCCGAAAACAAGCAGGAGTAGCAATACTTATCTCTGACAAAGTAGACTTCAAACCTACATTGATCAAACGAGATAAAGAAGGACATTCCATACTAATAAAAGGGGAAATAGACCAAAAGGAAATAATAATCATCAATCTGTACGCACCCAATGTCAACGCACCCAATTTCATCAAACATACCCTGAAAGACCTAAAAGCATATATAAACGCCAACACAGTGGTTGTGGGAGACTTTAACACTCCATTATCATCAATAGATAGGTCATCCAAACAAAAACTCAATAAAGAAATCCAAGATCTAAAATATGCAATAGATCAAGTGGACCTAGTAGATGTCTACAGAACATTTCATCCAACCTCTACACAATATACATTCTTCTCAGCAGCCCATGGAACCTTCTCCAAAATAGATCATATCCTAGGGCACAAAGCAAGCCTCAGCAAATATAAGAAAATAGAAATAATACCATGCATACTATCTGACTACAATGCAGTAAAAGTAGAACTCAACAACAAAAGTAAAGACAAAAAACATGCAAACAGCTGGAAACTAAATAACTCATTACTTAATGAAGAATGGATCATCGATGCAATAAAAGAGGAAATTAAAAAGTTCCGAGAAGTCAATGAAAATGAAAACACAACCTACCGGAACCTATGGGACACAGCTAAGGCAGTCTGGAGAGGAAAGTTTATAGCCATGAGTGCATATATTAAAAAGATTGAAAGATCCCAAATCAATGACCTAATGATACATCTCAAACTCCTAGAAAAACAAGAACAAGCAAATCCCAAAACAAATAGAAGGAGAGAAATAATAAAAATAAGAGCTGAAATCAACGAACTAGAAACCAAAAAAACCATACAAAGAATTAATGAAACAAAAAGTTGGTTCTTTGAAAAAATAAACAAGATCGATAGACCCCTGGCAAACCTGACTAAAATGAGGAGAGAAAAAACCCAAATTAGTAGAATCAGGAATGCAAAAGGGGAGATAACAACAAACACCATGGAAGTCCAGGAACTCATCAGAGACGACTTTGAGAACCTATATTCAAATAAATTTGAAAATCTAAAAGAAATGGACAGATTTCTAGATACATATGATCATCCAAAACTGAACCAAGAGGAAATTAATCACCTGAATAGACCTATAACACAAAATGAAATTGAAGCAGCAATCAAGAGTCTCCCCAAAAAGAAAAGTCCAGGACCTGATGGATTCTCTGCTGAATTCTATCAGACCTTTAAAGAAGAACTGATACCAACCCTCCTTAAACTGTTCCATGAAATAGAAAGGGAAGGAAAACTGCCAAACACATTTTATGAAGCCAGTATTACACTTATCCCAAAACCAGGCAAAGACACCTCCAAAAAGGAGAACTATAGGCCAATCTCCTTAATGAACATTGATGCAAAAATCCTCAACAAAATAATGGCAAATCGAATTCAGCAACACATCAAAAAGATTATTCACCACGACCAGGTAGGCTTCATCCCAGGGATGCAGGGGTGGTTCAACATACGAAAATCAATAAACGTAATAAACCACATTAACAGAAGCAAAGACAAAAACCACTTGATCATCTCAATAGATGCAGAAAAAGCCTTTGATAAGATCCAACATCATTTCATGATAAAAGCTCTAAGAAAACTAGGAATAGAAGGAAAGTTCCTCAACATTATAAAAGCTATATATGACAAACCTACAGCCAGCGTTATACTTAATGGAGAAAAATTAAAACCATTCCCTCTAAAATCAGGAACCAGACAAGGATGCCCACTATCTCCACTCCCATTCAACATAGTACTGGAATTCCTAGCCAGAGCAATTAGGCAAGAAGAAGGAATAAAAGGAATACAAATAGGTAAAGAAACTGTCAAAATATCCCTATTTGCAGACGACATGATCCTATACCTTAAAGACCCAAAAAACTCTACTCAGAAGCTTCTAGACATCATCAATAGCTATAGCAAGGTAGCAGGATATAAAATCAACATAGAAAAATCATTAGCATTTCTATACACTAACAATGAGCAAACGGAAAAAGAATGTATGAAAACAATTCCATTTACAATAGCCTCAAAAAAAATCAAATACCTAGGTGTAAACCTAACAAAAGATGTGAAAGACCTCTACAAGGAAAACTATACACTTCTGAAGAAAGAGATTGAGGAAGACTATAGAAAGTGGAGAGATCTCCCATGCTCATGGATTGGTAGAATCAACATAGTAAAAATGTCTATACTCCCAAAAGTAATCTACATGTTTAATGCAATTCCCATCAAAATTCCAATGACATTCATCAAAGAGATTGAAAAATCTACTGTTAAATTTATATGGAAACACAAGAGGCCACGAATAGCCAAGGCAATACTCAGTCAAAAGAACAATGCAGGAGGTATCACAATACCTGACTTCAAACTATATTACAAAGCAATAATAATAAAAACAGCATGGTACTGGCACAAAAACAGACATGAAGACCAGTGGAACAGAATAGAGGATCCAGATATGAAGCCACACAACTATAAGCAACTTATCTTTGACAAAGGAGCTAAAAATATACGATGGAGAAATAGCAGCCTCTTCAACAAAAACTGCTGGGAAAACTGGTTAGCAGTCTGCAAAAAACTGAAACTAGATCCATGTATATCACCCTATACCAAGATTAACTCAAAATGGATCAAGGATCTTAATATCAGACCCCAAACTCTTAAGTTGATACAAGAAAGAGTAGGAAATACTCTGGAGTTAGTAGGTATAGGTAAGAACTTTCTCAATGAAACCCCAGCAGCACAGCAACTAAGAGATAGCATAGATAAATGGGACCTCATAAAACTAAAAAGCTTCTGTTCATCAAAAGAAATGGTCTCTAAACTGAAGAGAACACCCACAGAGTGGGAGAAAATATTTGCCAACTATACATCAGACAAAGGACTGATAACCAGAATATACAGGGAACTTAAAAAACTAAATTCTCCCAAAACTAATGAACCAATAAAGAAATGGGCAGGTGAACTAAACAGAACTTTCTCAAAAGAAGAAATTCAAATGGCCAGAAAACACATGAAAAAATGCTCACCATCTCTAGCAATAAAGGAAATGCAAATTAAAACCACACTAAGATTCCACCTCACCCCTGTTAGAATAGCCATCATCAGCAACACCACCAACAACAGGTGTTGGCGAGGATGCGGGGAAAAAGGAACCCTCTTACACTGTTGGTGGGAATGTAGACTAGTACAACCACTCTGGAAAAAAATTTGGAGGCTACTTAAAAAGCTGGACATCGATCTACCATTTGATCCAGCAATACCACTCTTGGGGATATACCCAAAAGACTGTTACTCCAGAGGCACCTGCACATCCATGTTTATTGCGGCACTATTCACAATAGCCAAGTTATGGAAACAGCCAAGATGCCCCAGCACTGACGAATGGATTAAGAAAATGTGGTATCTATACACAATGGAATTTTATGCAGCCATGAAGAAGAACGAAATGTTATCATTCGCTGGTAAATGGATGGAATTGGAGAACATCATTCTGAGTGAGGTTAGCCTGGCTCAAAAGACCAAAAATCATATGTTCTCCCTCATATGTGGACATTAGATCAAGGGCAAACACAACAAGGGCATTGAACTATGAGCACATGATAAAAGCGAGAGCACACAAGGGAGGGGTGAGGATAGGTAAGACACCTAAAAAACTAGCTAGCATTTGTTGCCCTTAATGCAGAGACACTAAAGCAGATACCTTAAAGCAACTGAGGCCAATAGGAAAAGGGGACCAGGAACTAGAGAAAAGGTTAGATTAAAAAGAATTAACCTAGAAGGTAACACCCACGCACAGGAAATCAATGTGAGTCAATGCCCTGTATAGCTATCCTTATCTCAACTAGCAAAAACCCTTGCTCCTTCCTATTATTGCTTATACTCTCTCTACAACAAAATTAGAGATAAGGGCAAAATAGTTTCTGCTGGGTATTGAGGGGGGGAGCGGGAGGGGGTGGAGTGGGTGGTAAGGGAGGGGGTGGAGTGGGTGGTAAGGGAGGGGGTGGGGGCAGGGGGGAGAAATAAACCAAGCCTTGTATGCACATATGAATAATAAAAGAAAAATGAAAAAAAAAAAAACTTAATTGGTATCATCCAACTGAGACAGAGCTATTTTGTCAATTCCCATATTTCTCCATATCTAACAGACACCTACATGTGTTCACAGCAAGTTATATGTGATTTTGTAAGTCATCGATGCAAATCAGGATCCAAGACTAGTTACTGTCAACCCACACAGAGTCTAAAAAATATTCCCAATTCAATTCTATTCACTAAATATTGGCAGATATTCTTTTGTAGGTGGAACAATGTAGGAGCCAAAGAATCTTGATTTTTATACAGAGGTAAAAGGGAATCATCAACAATCTAGGAACAGAAGAGCTTCACTATTAGAGCTATGTTTTGGAAAAAGAAATCCAAAGTCAGAGTTGATACTATATTAGTGGGGAGGACAGACTAATGGTGGGAGACATGTACATTTATTTTTATGTATTTGATTGAACATCAATTATACATTGCTTTCTTGTATTACTTGTTATTTCTCTGCTAAATATTTATTCATACCCTGTTTTCTAAAATATTAAGCTCTTTAAGGCAAGGACCAATTCTGTTATCCTTTCATGCTTACTGTATCATCCACAGAAGTTATTGTCCTGTCTTGAAAATCATCATCATTTTCATTGTTACATTAATGGAGGTCTTTCCCTGTACTAGGTGCTACACAAAGTCAGTTACTTGCATTATCTTATTTAATTCTTATAAGAAGGTTGTCCCCATTTTAAGAATATGTAAAGAGGAAATTAGAGAATTTAGTCATTTGCTCTAAATTGTAAAAATGCTGTAACAACTGCCAGAGAAGTCAGGATTCAAAACAATTTTTTTTTGTGATTCCAAAGTTGTTCAGAAATACTGATAAATGAATGCTGCCTAATGGTCAATCAATGAAATCTTTTGAAAGATTGGATAAATAATGTTGGATCAAACAACCATCACTTATGTTGAGTTGACTAACAAATTAAATGTGTCCATTGCTATTGGAAAGATACCTTGTGTTTGACTTGTATATTTATTCAGTATTTTAATATAATAAAGATAATCATAGTGTCGTAGGATGTTTTTTAGATAGATAAATGATTATCACAGAGTAAATAATGTCTGTGCTCTATCCAGACTCACTAATATCCCTTTTTACTGTTTTTGAATGTTCATAGACTTTAGTGTGTTTTGTTCCATTATTCATAAAGTATAGCAACTTGTTGAGGTCTTCCTTCAATCCACTGGCATCTTCTTTGAATACATGGAAATTTGTCTTCGCCATGTAACCTCTTGCCAATATCCAGTAAGGGAGTTTGAAAGTCCAGCTTTTTTTACTCAGATTAAGGCATCTCTAGACAATTTGCCTATGGGATCAGGCTGAAGCTATCCTGTGTGGGTCTGGGGCTTCAGATTACACTCTGATTTTGGCTTCATCTCCTTCACTGATATGCTTCCTTCACTCTTTTATTGGTTTTGCTAATGGTGAACCACTTGTCTATGAGCTGTCAGAGAGAGTCTGCTTCTTGGGAAACTGACCTAGAAATAAATGATACACTGAGGTCTAATGGGTGTGCTCATTTTTCCTCTTAAATAAATCATAGTTTTTTTTTTTTTGGTTAAATTGGCAAGATATATGTGACTTCTTACTTTTTTTAGATGAAAAAAAGAAATAAATGACCAACATTACATGCAGTGTTATATTAGAATGCCCTCTGTGATCATATAACTTTTTATGATATGTGATTTTATCCTAATAATTTTTGTATCAAGCCATACAGGAAAGTTTTCTGTTGAACAAGGTCATGTATAGAAGTATACCCTGTATGTTTGTTGTATGAGAACTAGAAATTGATTTTAAAATGCCATGATCAAATTTCTAGGAACTTGAAATTCTAAGTCCTTAAGTTTTATTCCAAATATAGTAAGTGTGCTTTTGCAAAGTGGCTATACTTTTAATTCAAATTGTTAAGATAATTCTGACTCTTCCAAAATGATGAACAAAACATTGATGTTTCCTTTCTTCATTTCCTAAGCTGAATATTCTATTTGCTCCAAGCAGGAACACAGAGAAGCAAATTATTCTAAATTTAGCACATTAGAAACATCTCATGTTTAAATCATAGATGTTTTTGTGGGTTTTGTGCCTTGTGCTAATCTTATCCTCCACTTTACTTCAGGTAACATTCTGAGTGATGACATTGATTTCTGCGTCCAGGCTGGTGATAGTGATGAACTCTCACAAAAGGCCAGGCTATACATAAATCTTATTTTCTTTAAGTAGAGCTCAATACTCCTAATGATGTACAAATAACTGACCTCTCTTCCCTCTAGCCACTTTCCTTAGATTGTAAGCAATTAATGTGGCCCCATTAGTATCTACGTCCTCCTTATGAGACTGGGTATTGGTCACATAGAATTGAATTCCCTAACTTAGAAATTTTCCTTGACTGGTAGGGAAAACTGTCATGGGGAGAAAATTTTAGTTGATGAGAATTTATATTTTCATTCTTAACCCTGTTGAAATGCATACTATTAGATACTTCTTATGTCTTGGAGGTTACATTTGAATCCTGATCAGACTTTGTTCAAAAGCCTCACATTAGAATATGTGCTCTTGTATTTGGTGTCAATTTATCCTCCAGTGTGGAAGACCAGGGTATGGTAATTCAGGGAGACTAATTTAAGATGAAGAGGCAAATGATAAACCAAACATTAATCCCGTATAATGACCAAGGAAAAAATGCTGAGATTAAAATCTATCAAGTTCCAGGGTCCACTGTATGCTGGACATGAACATAAAAGTAGAAATAGATTAGAGTTAGGGGTGGAGAGGAAAGTAAAGGGCATATCAGGAATGAGGCTGGAAGATATGCAACTTCTTCAGTATTTTGAGCTAGCAGGGACTGCCTTATGATGCCTTAGTAGTTTGGTTCCTGTTAAAAACTACAGGATCCAGAAAACTAATGCTGTATTAAAACTGTGTTACATAATAGTTAAGAATGATTCATTCTTTATAATTGAGAGGCACTGCATTAGGCAGTGGGATTACAAGTAACAATAATGATAATAATCACCATTGTGATAATAATAGTAATAAAAATAGCTCATACTTAGCTGGGGCTTACTTGTATGGTATATATAATGTGCCAAATACTTTCCCAGGACTTTCCAGTTATTAACTTCTTACAATAAATCTATAAGGTGTTACCATAATGTTTTTCACTGTCTGGATGATGAATCAGAAGCACATACAGGTGAAGTACTTTGTTCAAGGTCACTCAGCAGGTAAGTGACAGAGCTAGGATTTAGACTCAGGAAATTTGGCTGAAGTGTCTACAATAAACTGCTCTCAAATAACCTGCTCTTAAGTCAAGGGGCAGCAAATGTGCATAACCATAGAAACGAAGATGGACATCCTTTGTTTTAATGTACTTTAAGTTGCTCTAACAAAATGTCTGCCACCAGGCACTGTATAAAGAATAGAGGCTCATTTCCATCGTGGTTCGGCAGGGCGTGAAGTTTAAGAACATGGCTCTGGCATCTGCTTGGCATCTGGTGCTGTCCTCTTTTTAAAATGTGGTACTTAGGGTAGAACTCAGGGCCTGTGCTTGCTAGGTAAGCAACTCTACCACTCAACTCATTCTCCAGTCCCTTTTGCTTTTGATTTGTTTTTCAGATAAGGTCCCATGCTTTTGCCTGGACTGGCCTAGAACTGCAAGCCTCCTACCTCTGCTACTGGAGTAGCAAGGATTGCAGATGGGTGCCATCATGCTCTGTGGTGAGAGCCTCCTTTTTGTACCTTAACATCAGTGCAGGGCATCCCATGGCCAGACAGAGCAAGCATGATAGCTGGGTGACTCTTCCTCTTCATATAAAGCCACTAATGCCATCATGAGGGCCCCTCTTTCATGACCTCATCTAATCACCCTTCAAAGTCACTACCTTCAAATACCATTAACATAGGAACTTGGGTATCAAGTTTCCAACACATGAACTTTTGAGAGACACATTCAAACATACCAGCCTTAAACATTGAATTAGTGCTGTGTACAATAAATGCATCAGGAGCCCGAAGAGGAAAGGCAATGTTGTGGGTGACCATCGCAAAGGGGATGGGACTTAAAGGATTCAAAAATCAAACTCCAATTTACCTAAAGAAAGAAGGAGCAGGATAGGGGCATGACTCAAGTGGTAAAGCAACTGCCTAGCAAGTGAGAGGCCCTGAGTTAAAACCCTAATATTACCCTCCCCCCCAAAAAAACAAGAAGGGGATTCAGTGGTGACATACCTCCAAAGCTCAAGAGTTCATCCTGTGGCTTGTTTCATGTAAGACTCCAATGATATTATCAAGACTATTTCTCCTTTCCTGTCCTGCATTTCCCATGCAAGTCCTCTTCATGTGAACCTCCTAGTGGCTTCAGAATTACATTCAACCTGTTCACCACCACCAGGAGGAACTTCCTGTACCACATCTATTCACTAGCAGTTCTAGAACTGATGCTTGTTGGATCTAATACCTACTATTTAGAGACAAGTTGAACTCAATGACAACTGTATGCATTGGCCTGGATTGGATGCCTAGGTCACCTAGCAATACCATATACCAGAGGAGCATCTCTCAAAATTATATAGCGTAGAGGTGTAGGAAGGGCTGTTTCCCAACTGGAAGTCGAAGTATAGATGCTAGAAAAGGGAAAATGATGGATTCTGGGAGAGAATAAAACAAAATAACAAACCTCATGCCCCTATATTTACATGGAATGTATTGATTAAGCAAGTCAAGTACACAAATGACTAAAGACAGAATATAAATGTGCCAAAACCTGTTGGGCAGTCAAAGGAAGGTTTCTAATAGAAATTTGGATTATAGTTCAATTTGAAGGAGAATTTTGAGAGGTAAGGGAGGGTGAGGATGGAAATAAGGCAAAAGTCTTTTCAGTATATTAAAAGATGGTATCAAATCCATATAAAGCAAAACAGAATACATTATAAGATGGCAAATAGTTAAACATGACAGGAAGGAAATAGGATAGTGAGGATAAAGTGGATTTTTAAAAGTTTGGGCCAGGTTATGGAGAGACCCTAAATACCCATTTAACACATGTTTAGATTCTATCATTTAGGCAATAGTACACACTGCACATATTTATGCAGAGAAACAAAGTAATCACCTATGTTCATTTCCTCTGCATCTCTGTGGCTTCTAGGATCATTCCTTTCTTGTGTACCCTAGGATCATTCCTTTCTTGGATCATTTTACCCCCCCTCTCTCTTTATGATTTCATTTTAAGTTTAGATGATGTTGTTCAAACTTCTATCTCCCCTCCCTCAGAATTCCAGACTCACATATGAAGTTGACTATTCAAATCATGTTTGAGTATCTAATTGTTCTAAAATTGCCAAGTTTTCTTGCCTTAATCTATCCTGTTTTTTAAAGTTTAAAAAATTTTATTTAAGAATGTTTTTTTCATGAGATCTACCCCTTAACATGTACTTAACATGTACAATATGGTGGCATTGATATAGGTACAATTCTATGCAGCAAATCACTGGAATTTACATCCCTTGGTTAGTAGTCCCCATCTTTGCTCACCTCCATCCCCTGGCAACCACTGTTCTATGCTGCTTCTGTAAATTTGACTGTATTCGATTCCTCCTGTAAGTGGAACTATGTGCAATGTTTGTCCTTCTGTGACTGGCTTATTTCACATAGTGTCCTTAAGTTTCATCTATGTTGTTGTGTACTGCAGGATTTGCTTATTGCTTAAAGACCACATAATTTCTATTATATATACCACATTTTCTTAATACATTCATCTGCTGATGGACATTTAGGTTATTTTCACCTTTGGCTGTTGTGAAAAATGCTGCAATGACATTGGGAATGCAAATGTCTCGTGAGATGCTGGAATTTGAGATCTGGATATTTATTTAGTTAAGTACTCAGAACTGGGATTGATGGATTATATGGATGGCCTATTTAAAAATTCTTGAGGAACCTCCATCATTTTTTTTCTTTTATGGCTGCATCATTTTGAACTACTACCAATGATGTACAAAGGTCCCAATTTTGTCATATCTTTGACAGCACTTGTCATATTCTTTGGTTTTTGATAATGGCCATTTTAACAGGCATAAAATGGTATTTCATTATGACTTTGACTTACATTTCCCTATGAATAATGATATTGGTCACGCTTTCATATGCCTGTTGGCTTTTTCTATCTATGTCTTTATTTTTTTTAATTTCTTTTATTCATGTGTGCATACAATGTTTGGGTCATTTCTCCCCCTTCCCCCTACTCGCTCCCTTCTATGTCTTTTTTTGAATAATGTCTGTTCAGGTCCTTTGCTAATTTAATTTTTTTACTATTAAGTTGCAGGAATTGCTTATACATTTTAAACCTTAACACATTATGAAGTACATGGTGTTAAAATATTCTCTCCCACTCCATAAGTTTTCTTTTTTTGACATTAGTTGTTGACTTTGCTGTGCAGAAGCTTTTTAGTTTGATATAGTCCCACTTACCTGTTTTTCCTTTTGTTGCCTATGACTTTGGTGTTATATTTATCAAATTATTAGCAAGAACTATGTCAAGGAGACTTTTCATATATTTTCCTCTAGGAATTTTACAGTTTCAGATTTCATGTTTGTCTTTAATCCCTTCTGAATTTATTTTTATGTATGATAAAGCTAAGGGTTCATTTTTATTTACTTTTGCCTGTAGATATCCAGTTTTCCCAACACCATTGAAGAGACGCTCTTTTCTCTATTGTGTATTCTTGGTGCTCCTGTTGAAGACAGTTGACCATATATGTATGGCTTTATTTCTGCCCTCTCTGTTGTATTCTGTATGTTTGTTTTACACCAGTGCCATACTGTTTAAGTTATTATAATATATTTTGAAATCAAAATTGTATGCATTTACTTTTGTTCTTCTTTCCAAAGATGTTTTGGCTATTTGGGATTCTTTGTGGTCCCATATAAATTTTAGAATTTTTTTTCTATTTTTATTAAACATTCCATTGGGATAGCTTTGAATTTGTAAATTTCTTTGGGTAGTATGGGCATTCTAGTAATAGTAAACCTTTCATTCATAAACATGGGATGTCTTTCTGTTTTTTTGGTTCTTTAATTACTTTTATCAACATTTTATAATTTTTAGTTCATTTCAACTTCTTAATTTATTTCTAAGTAATTTTATTCTTTTTGATTCTGTTTTATGTGGGATTATTTTTTTCTGATTTCTTTACCATATAGTTTGTTGTTATGGCATAGACATATAGCTGATTATTATATGTAGACTATATCCTGTAAGTTTCCTGAATTCATTTATTAGTTTTTACAGTTTTCTTTGTATTTGTAGAGTCTATAAATTTTTCTCTATATAAAATTATATCATCTGCAAAGAAGGACAATTCTGCTTCTTCCTCTCCAGTGTGGAGCCTTCTATTCCTTTCTCTTATCTAATTACTTTGGCTAAGACTTTTAGTTCTATGTTGAATAGAAGTGGCAAAAATGGATATTCTTGACTTGTTCCTGATCTTAGAGAAAGAGTTCTTCAGCTTTTCACCATGGAGTATGATGTTAGCTTTTCACATATGGCCTTTATGAAGTTGAGGAACTTTCCTTCTTCCCAGTTTACTGTTTTTATCATGAAAGAATGTTAAAATTTATCACATGCTTTTCCTCCATCTGTTGGAATGATCATATGATTTTTATCCTTCCTTAATGTGGTATATCACATTTGTTTGTTTATTTATTTACATTACTGTGATTTGAACTCAGGGCCTACCCTTTGAGCAACTCCACCAGCCCTTTTTGTGTGAAGGGATTTTTAGAGATAGGGTCTCATGAACTATTTTCCTGGGCTGGCTTCAAACCTCAGTCTTCCTGATCTCGGTGTTCTGAGTAGCTAGGATTACAGGCGTGAGCCACGGTGCCCAGCAGGTGTATCACATTTATTAACTTCCGTATTTTGAACCAATTTTGTTTTCCAGGGACAAATCTTACTTGGTCATGGTGATCTTAGTGAGCTGTTGCATTTGGTCTGCTAGTATTTAATATACTCTTTATGTTGTCTTCCATATTTAGTAAGCAGCAAGATATCTTCAAGTCATTCGAAACAAAAACCTTCAATGATGCTTCTCCTTCTCTCATATCCCACTACCTTGTTAGCAAATCCAAAATTTACTCCTTCTCCTCTCCTCCTTTGCTATTAGCTAGTCCAAATCACCAGCATCTCTTATTGGATTATTTGGTAAGTCTCTAATTGGTCTTCCTTTTCCAAGTCTTGTCCACCTATTGCCTAATTTTAACATGGCATCCTAAGTAAACCTTCTAGTGACTGGCTCACTCATGATCCTTTCCCTATCATTGCCATTCAACTCAGAGGCACTACATAGCCAGGTATAAGACTAAAGCATGCAGAATCAGGCTGGAGTTGAATACCAGATATGCTACCAAGCTGCCTGTGCCACAGTTTCTCCCATTGATAAGATGGGGAATAACAGGAGAGAGCAGTAGGTCAAAGTGTTGTCAAGTGGATGAGATAAGGTCATGTGTATAAAGCACTTACTACAGTGTCTGCAAATATTAATATCAGTAACATGGCTATTACTGTTACTTCAGTAAAGTAAACATTATCATAGTGATTTTTAAGGCTTTGTTCTTTCTAAGTGCCACTTAAATAAGCTGCACATAGTCAGGAATTTTTGTCTATTTTTCCAGCACATAATAATGCCTATAGTTGCTCAACAAAAACTTTTAAGTGAATCAGTGAATAACATAATATGTGAATTTTGAAAAGGCAATAAGAAATAATTAAGAACTCAGATTCTAGTTATTATTAAATAAAAAAAGTTATTCCACAATTCAATAGGGAAAGGAAGAGCTTTTTAGCTGATTGGTTATTTTAATATCCAGACCAATTAGAGAGCTAAATTTTAAAAAATAAGATTTCTTAACATAAACCCTAATGAGCAATCTTAAAGAAAAAAGTGGGTTGGATTATGACTACATCAAAATTAAGGGTTTTTGTCAGTGAAGGAAACTGAAGGTAACAAATAACTGACAAATTGGGAAACATATTTGCAACATCAAAAACCAAAGGAATAAGGGGCCCAATTATGGTGACTCTTATGTAATAACAGCTATTCGTGAGGCAGAGATCGGGAAGATTTGGTTGGAAGTCAGCCTGGACAAAAAGTTAGTGAGACACCCATCTCAAGTTAGGCATGGTTAGTTCATGCCTGTAATCCCAGTGATTTGGAAGGCAAAGATAGGAGGATAGTAGTACAAGACCAGCTCCAAGGCAAAAAGCAAGATCCTAGCAGAAAAATAACCTAAAGCAATAATGGCTAGAGGTATGGCTCAAGTCTTGCTTAGTAAGCACTAGGCCCTGTGTTCAAATCCCAGTTCACTAAACAAAAACAAATCAAACCCCCAAGGAATTATTATTAAGAACATAACAGAAACATCTGTTGATTTGCAAGTAAATTAAAACAAAATAGAAAATAGTCAATAGATGCGATTTCACAACATACAATATAGGGAAATCTAAATGCCTTGTAATAGAAGAGATATTTTACCCTTTACCAATCAAAGAAATGTAAATTAAAATAGTAATGATGTAATGCTTTATACCCCCTTAGACAGGCAAGGATTAGAAATTGGAAAACTAGTAAACTTGGGTAGTGGTAATGAAATGGGAATCCTCGTTTCCTGCTGGAGAAAAACAACAGGGAGTGACTGACTACATTCATGTTGAAAACAGCCTCTATAGTCTTACAAGGGTATATACACATCCAAGGACACATGCACATTAGAAATGAAGGGGCAAGAGCAGAGGGAAAGGAAGGGGGCAAAAGGAGAAATGTATGAATTGAGAAGGGATTCCATTGATGATGTTGAGTTGTAAGTATTCACCTACAGAGGAAGGGGGTAAGCAATGAAGTCAGCTCATGGCCATAATTCTACTGGTTGTTCATCATGGTTACTGCACTGGGCCAGTACCCAACTGAAGGACTGGCTGCAAGGACAATGTCTGTTGTGTTTCCTATGGCTGAAGACTTGAAGATTGTTGAGAAGACTTCTGCCCTTTCATGCAAATAACACTTGGATGTAGGAAGCCTCCAGGACACCAAACACACATGACCAAAATAGAACCTCTCCTTGGCCAAGCATCATTAAAACAACTAGCACAGGGAAAAAGAAAGAATATTGAAGGCTGTGAGACAGAAAAAACAAATAACACATAAAGGTAAACCAATCAAAGTAACAGTAGATTTCTCAACAGTAACCTTAAAAGCAAGAAGGGAATGGAACAAGGTATTTTGAGCACTGAAAGAAACAAAATTTCAATCCTTGGATACTCTATCCAGCAAAACTATCATTCAAAATTGATGAAGGAATAAAAGTCTTCCATGATAAACAGAAACTAAAACAATATATGACCACCAAGCCACCACTACCAAAGATTCTGAAAGGAATCCTACACTCAGAAGATGAAAACAGACATAACCACGAAAGGATGGGAAGGATTAAACCTCAAGAGAAGAACAAACAAGAACTCAGAGAGTAGAACTGAATCAGCTGCATACACTCAAATTCTTAAACAACAATTAAATGGCAGAAATTACCACATACCTTTCAATATTAACACTGAATGTTAATGGATTCAACTCCCCCATCAAAAGACAGGCAAACTGGATTAAAAATGAAGACCCAATAATCTGATGTTTAAAAGGGACCAACCTTACTGACAGGAATAAACACTGGCTTAGAGTGAAAGGCAGAGGACAATTTACCAAGTTAATGGCCTCCGAAAAATGGCAGGGGTAGCAATATTTATATTGATAAAATGGACTTCAAACTTAAATTACTCAAAAGCGATAAAGAAGGTCACTTCACACTCATAAAAGCAGCAAAAACTCAAGAAGAAATAATTACCAACTTATGTGCACCCAATATCAGTGTACCTAATTTCATCAAACATACAATAAAGGACTTAAAATCACATATAGATCCCAGCACAGTGGTAGTGGGAGACTTTAATACTCATCTATCAACAATAAATAGGTCATCCAGACAAAAACTCAACAAAAAAAATCTTAGAACTAAATGATCCCATAGGTCTAATGGAATTGACAGATATCTACAGAATATGCCATCCTGCAATAGCACAACATACATTCTTCTCAGCAGCCCATAGAACTTTTTCCAAAATAGACCATATCTTAGGGCACAAAGCAAGTCAAACAATTATAAGAAAATTGAAATACCCCCCTGAATATTATCTGATCACAATGCAATAAAATTAGAACTCAACAACAAAAGAAGCAGCAGAAAATATGCAGACAATTGGAAGCTGAACAACACATTGCTCAATGGTCAGTGAATCATAGAAGAAATAAGAGAGGAAATCAAGAAGTTCCAGGAATTTAATGAAAATGAAAACACAGTCTATCAGAACCAATGGGAGACAGCAAAGGCAGTCCGAAGAGGAAAGTTTATAGCCATGAGTGCATATATTAAAAACAGAAAGATCTCAAATAAATGATCTAATGCTGAATCTCAAACTCTTAGAAAAATAAGAACAAGCTAAACCCAAAACAAATAGAAGGAGAGAAATAATAAAAATAAAGGCCAAAGTCAACAAAATAGAGACCAAAAAAACCACACAAAGAATCACCGAAACAAAAAGCTGGTTCTTTGATAAAATAAACAAGATTGACAGACCCCTGGCAAACCTGGCTAAAATGAGGAAGAAAAAACCCAAATCATAAAATCAGAAACACAGACGGGGAGATAACAAACAATAAGGAAATCCAGTAAATCATTAGGAACTACTTTAAAAACCTATATTCAGATAAATTGAAAAACGTAGAAGAAACAGATAAATTTCTAGATACATATGACCATCCAAAACTGAACCAAGAGGATATTAACCACCTAAACAGATCTACAACACATAATGAAATTGAAGCAGCAATAAAGAGTCTCCCAGAAAAGAAAAGTCCAGGACCTGATGGATTCTCTGCTGAATTCTACCAGACCTTTAAAAAAAAAAAATGCCAAAACTCCTTAAATTTTCCCATGAAATAGAAAAGGAAGGAACACTGCCTAACTCATTCTATGAAGCCAGTATTAAACTCATCCCAAAACCAGACAAGGACACACTCAAAAAAGAGAACTACAGGCCAATTTCCTTAATGAACATAGATGCAAATGTCTGCAATAAAATAATGGCAAACTGAATGCAACAATATATCAGAAAGATCATTCACCATGACCAAGTTGGCTTCATCCCAGGGATGCAGGGATGGCTCAACATACACAAATCATTAAATGTAATACAGCATATTAACAGAAGCAAATACGAAAACCACTTGATCATCTCAATAGATGCAGAAAAAACCTTCCATTAAATTCAACACCACTTCATGATAAAAGCTCTCATGAAACTAGGAATAGAAGGAATGTACCTCAACATAGGAAAGACTATATATGGTAAACCCATAGCCAACCTCATACTTATTGGGGAAAAACTGAAACCATTTCCTCTACAGTCAGGAATGAAACATTCATATTCAACATAGTCTTAGAATTCTTAGCCAAAGCAATAAGGCAAGAAGAAGAAATAAAAAGAATACAAACAGATAAAGAAGAAATCAAACTATCCCTATTTGCAGATGACATGATCTTATACCTAAAAGACCCACAAAACTCTACCAAAAACCTCCTAGCCACCATCAACAGCTTTAGCAAAATAGCAGAACACAAAATCAACGTACAAAAAGCAGTAGCCTTTCTATACACCAACAATGAACAAATTGAGACAGAATATAGGAAAACAATTCCATTTACAATAGCCTAAAAAAAATATCTAGGAATAAACTTAACAAAGTCTGTAAATAACTTGTATAAGGAAAACTACAAACCATTAAAGAAAGAAATTGAAGAAGACTATAAAAAATGGAAAGATCTCCCATGCTCATGAATTGGTAGAATCAACATAGTATAAAAATGGTTATACTACCAAAAGCAATCTACATGTTCAATGCAATTCCCATCAAAATCCCAATGACATTCATCACAGAGATTGAAAACTCAAACCTAAAGTTCATCTGGAAGCACAAGAGAATGCGAATAGCCAAGACTATACTGAACAAAATAAGCAATGCAGGAGGTATCACGATACCCGACTTCAAACTGTATTACAAAGCAATAACAATAAAAACAGCATGGTACTGGCACAAAAATACATATGAAGATAAGTGGAACAGAAAAGAAGACCTGAATATAAATCCATGCAGCTATGCCCACCTATTTTTTGACAAAGACACCAAAAACATACAATGGGGAAAAGACAGCCTCTTGAGCAAATGTTGCTGGGGACATTGGATATCTACATGTAGAAAACTAAAACTAGATCCATCTGTGTCACCCTGTAAAAGTATCAACTCAAAGTAGCTTAAGGACTTTAATGTCAGACCTGAAACCTTGAAGCTAGTGCAGGAAAGAACAGGGAATACACTGGAAGCAATAGGTATAGGCAAGGTCTTCCTCAGTAGAACTCAAGTGCCTCAGCAACTAAGAGAAAGGATCAAATAAAGGGACTACATGAAATTAAAAAGCTTCTGCACAACATAAGAAATGGTCTCTAAGCTGAGGAGGCTATCCACAGAATGGGAGAAAATCTTTGCCAGCTATACATCTGACAAGGGTTTGATAACCAGAATATACAAGAAGCTCAAGAAACTAAACTCCCCCAAAAATCAATGACCCAATGAAGAAATGGGCAAATGAACTGAACAGAGCCTTTTCAAAGAAAGAAGTCCCAAAGGCTAAAAAGCACATGAACAAATGCTCACCCTCCCTGACCGTAAAGGAAAGCAAATCAAAACCACATTAAGACAGCCTAGATGCCCCACTACTGATGAATGGATTAAGAAAATGTAGTATTTATATAGAATGGAATTTTACTCAGTTACAAAGAAGAATGAAATTTTGTCATTCACAGGTAAATGAGTGAAACTGGAGAACATCATCTTAAGTGAAGTTAGTTAGGCTCAGAAGGCCAAAAGCTGCTTATTCTCTCTCATTTGTAGAATTTAGACCTAATACAAATGTATCAATATTATGAAACACTTGTCACACTCAGGTCACTCACGGGAGGGGTAGGGTAACTAAGAACTTGAACAAGGTTGATATACTTACTACACAAGAATCAATATAGAAGTCTTAAGCTGACTGAAACTACCATAAGAAAGGGACTAAGACAGAATGAAGAAAATTAGAGGAGTTAAACCAGTTGGGGTTATAATACATACATACATGGAAATATCGCAAGGAAACTCCCTGTGTAGCTGCCTTTATCTCAAACAGGCTAAAATGTCATGTTTTTCATTTTATCTCTCTCCTATAAAATCAGAGAACATGAGGGCAGGACAAGTCCTGTCCAGGGTGGGGAGTGGCAACACTAGTGGGAGGGTGGAGGTGTTAAGGAAATGGGTTGGGGAGGATGAAGGAGAATGGTTGAGGAGGTGAAATCATGTATGATATATTTGATAGATTGAAGGAACCTGTGTAAATGCCACTATGTATCCCTACCCATCACAACAGTAAAGGAAAGTAAAACTCAATAAATACTGGAAAAAAAATGAAACAACTGGAAAGAAGAAATAGGTTTCCTTAGCATATAGTTCCTTCAGAAGTGTAGAGGATGTATATTGATTCATAAGATACCATATTTGGACCAAAAATGAAATTGAAAGCAAAAGGAAAATGTCTATTTTCCTCTAAGTAACTAAAAGGGGCAATAATTTATAGATCATTATAAAGAAGTGTCTCAAAACACCACTATGGTATCTTATTTTTTTTTTTTGACAGGTTACATTAACAAGTCTGTTAGACATTAACAACAACCTTTGGCCTTTGTAATTCTTAAAATTTAGCTACTCTTGCTTGAACTCTTATTATGTGCTGAGAGCAATCAGTGGTTTGTGAAATCTTCTGGTCATATTTCAATCAAACCAAAGTAAACAGTTCATAGATTGCCTTGTCTACCCATCAAAAAATGTCTTGGGCAGTTTGATCTGTACTTCAACTTGTGCTTAAAAACTGAAATCTCTCTCAAATTACAAACTCATTTTATTTCAACAACTATGTTGTGACCTTAATGTTTGGAAATGAGAATGTCTTTTCCCATAAAAGGAAATTTATAAATGGCTTATAGTTTGCCAGGACAACCCACTTTCCTGGGCATGTAGCCCACCCTAAGAAAAATTTTGAAAAGTCTGACATTTATCTTTGGCAGTTTCCCTGCAAGAGTTGCAGGTTGTGCTTCATATGCCTGGCACACCTACACACAAACACATCCTCCCCCCAGGGAAATTACACTGATTTTTAAGTTAAAGAAATAGGAGAAATTATAGGCAAAGAAAAGATTAAGGATATATTGTTTCTCTTAACCAGTGAAACTTAATGGTGTCTGGGTGTCAGCATCACTTCCAAAGTGACTCAGAGGAAGAACTCAGTATCCCCATAGGTGGAGTTCAGGTGCAGAGTTGCACAGTGGCATTACCAAACTGTGCTGTGGTGATTCAAACTTCCTAATCTTTCTCATGTACACTTGTGATACAAACAAATACTGCAGGAGCAGCAGGTAGCACCAGGCTTTCTCTGCTGTCTAAATTGACTTCAAGGGACCTACTGCCTACTGGTGGCTTTAAGACCCAATCCTTGCTAGTGTGTGGAACCTATCATGTGCCCAGATGAATGAGTACTTGTCAACAACTTTATCTTCATTTAGTGAAACTGAGATTCTTGTGAAAGTAATAGACTTTCCTTTGTTCTTCTAATTGGTGAATAAAATTTTTCTTTTCCTTTTTTTTTTGACAAAGTTAGAAAATGCAAATGTCAAGCCTTCTTGTCTTAAAGAAGAGGGAATATTTTAAATTCTGAAATGGGTTTTGTTTGCAGCCATGCTGTCTTCCATCCATTCAATTTTGCATTCTTTCAACAAATCCTTCACAAGAGTCTGTGCTGGCCCAGGTGCTTCTCTAGCTTTGGAACTACAGGACTGAACAAAAGAGACTAAAGTGCTCAGTTTGGTGGCAGTAACAGAAATAATAAAGCAGAAATATGTAAAATGTATGCTACATGGTTAAGGAAAAAAAAATGTTAGGAAAGGCTTAGGGAATCTTCAGAGGTGGGGGGAAGTGGAGAAGGCCTCATGAGAAGGCAACATTTGAGTTAAGACCAGAAAAACTGAGGATATGCCATGTTGGACAGAAAGGTGACATGTTTGGAACAAAGGAGGAATGGCAGGAAGCCCGAGTGGCCTGACTGGAATAAGTGAAGGAGAAAATGAATAGAAATAATGAGAAATGAGATTTGTCTGATTTTGGAAAGATAAAAAACTGTGGAGAGGCAGAGGTGAGATTACCACCCTTTCTCTTACTACCTTTCCTGGACCTTAAGAGTCTTTTTTGCCAAGAAATAGTCTAGACATGGTGATGGATGCCTATAATTTCAGCTATTTGGGAGGTAGAGATTGGGGTGAACATGGTCCAAGGCTAGCTCTGGACAAAAATGCAAGACCTCACCTAAAAAATAACTCAAGCAAAAAAAGTGGCTCAATAGTAGCCTAGCAAGTGGAAGGCCCTGAGTTCAAATCCTCTTTATGTCAAAAAAGGGTTTTCCCATATTCTTTTATATGGACTGTGTTAGTCTTAACCAACACTTGTCCAACTTCCTTCCATAAACACACTATATCCACCAGTTGTTCTTTTCTTTCCTCTCTTAAACAACACTCCACATCTTCCAGAAATGAGAAGAGCTGTGTGTTAGAAGGAACCAGTCTAATTTAGTTATGACTGAAGTGCTTGTTACTAAGAATGACTCTTCAGTACATGTAGTACCACATTCTGGGAGGAACACAGAACTTCAGAGCTGTTCTCTGTACCTGGAAATTGCCTCTAGGCTCAGGGGCCTTTGTTATTCTTCTCAGTTTTTTCCTCCCTCCTCCTTGCTCAAGAGTGAAGAGTCTCACAGTGTCAGAACCCTCTGGTTGGTGGCTCTTTGGAAGTGATGGCTCCCTCTGGCAGTGGGAGGTACAGAACATAACAGGCCCTAGAACGGAAAGCTCGTTTGCCAGTGGGCATTTATGGTTTGCTATCAGTCTGAGGCACTTGTCACACTAGATGCCCACTCAGTGAACTCATGAGCCCAGCATGGCCTTCTGGGAGAAAGCGATAGCTACACGGAGTGTGCTGGGCCTTTGCTGTTATGGTAAAGTGACTCACATATGCTATGGAAAAGGGAGCACAGGCGGAGGAGCAGCTGGGGTGAAAAGCAGAAGAGGATAAATTAGCATGGGAACAGCAGGCCAAGACTTCCAGAGGAGTGACTGCTGCCCACTGCTTGGAAGTGAAGGAAAGAAAGAGGTGGGAGTCAAAGCAAAGGAGAGGTGAGACAAGAAACATACCCAGGAGGCTTGGCAGCACCAAAATAGGTTTTCATTCAAAATGACCCAAATCCAAAGAGAAGAGTCAAACACATTGTGCGGAAGGAATGGAAGTTTCCTTCAGCATCCAGGTTGTTATTAAGAGATAATTCAGTGATTTATTTATTCTTTTAAGAATATATTAAGTTTCTGCTCTGTGTCATAAAATATGCATGCATACACAAAAATGCTGTGATTTGAATGTGCTCTCTAAATTTCATGTATTGGAAACTTAATTCCCCAAATGGTGTGTTAAATGTATTTGAAGGTAAGGCTTCTTTTCTCTTTTTTGAATGCACTATTGTTTATTTTTGTTTGTTGAATCAGTCTAAGTGAATTTCTAACACAGGAAGGAAATATTAATAACCATTAGTGTTTTCAAGTTGCTCCATGCTCAAAACTAACTGGCGAAAATGTACACACTACTTTAGCTGAGTACATACTGAAGTTAAAAAACCTTGAAATGTTTGAACTTGAACTAAATTTCCAGAAGGTGAGGAAATCTGGAGATAAGTAGGATTAGATAAAGGTATGAGGGTGGTGACCCTATGTGGCATTAGTGACTTTATACGGAGAGGAAGAGGGACCTGAGCAAGCTTTCTTTATTCTATCTTGCCAGGTGATGGGCTGCACTGCCTCAGGTCTCTGCAGAAAGGATCTCACTCAATGGGCTACTGGGTCTTAAACTTCCTAGTCTTCAGAACTGTGAGCTTAGTTCACCTTTTTTCTTTATAAATTGCTCAGTCTGAAATATTTAATTATAGCAATGAAACCTAGGCTAACATACCATATTTGAGGACATTGTCACTTTTTTGACATTTGTCATTTTTCACTGCATTATCAGAACAATACATACACACTCTTTCTCACACATACACACACACACACACACACACACACACACACTCACTCATAAAAGAATCCGAGGTCACCCTCATGATTCAAATAAAAAGTTAGAGGTTAAAGTAACAACTCAAGTCTTCCTGTACAGATTAACAGGATGGTTTGATGGACACTGTAGAAGAGTCAGGATTGAAATGGTGAAAACCAGGCTGCAGGACTGCCCTCAGGCATGAAGACAACATTTTGCAGCCTCATCTTCCAGGTCCTGTTGGGAATCGTTAGTGGGATAGGAACTTTGGTTTTGTGATTTGTAGGGGAGAAAAAAAATAATGTTTTTCTCAATCTTCCTGAGTTGCAAGAGAAAAATGAGCATTACTTTATTAACAAGTTTTATTTATACATGAGAGTATCCAGGGAATAAGTAATTCTTAAGGAGGTGACTTTGAATTCCAGCTTATAAAGCCTCTTCAACAAAGAAGTTTAAGAGAAATGACAAGGAAAAGAGACTGAGTCTCTCAGCAGTGGCATTCTGGACAGCACAGTGAATGGTAAAGGCTGGCTAGTAATGCTTAACGTGGTCTCTGGTACCCACAGCAGGTGAGAGTTTAAAGTTGTGTGGGTGATTATACTTTTGGTCTTTGTAAATCTGTGTTCCAATTTTAGGCAAACAGGGAGGATGGGGTTTTCCCACATCAGCTTCTTACTCAATTGCCTTTATATCAAAGCCAACCTAATAGAAAAGGCATTTTGAGGTGGCATATTCTGATCTCCCACATGATCTAAGACACTTTGGGAAAAATATGTGATATGTATGAAGTACCTTTGATAATCTGATGTAAATAATTTATGAGCCCATGAAAAAACACACTTAGTAGTAATGTTCATTTCTCTTAAAGACTGTTTTTCATAAACACTTTGATTTAGATTACTCACTATGGTAGACAAGAAAGAAATTTCTTTCTTTCAGGCAAGAAATTTGGTTCAGTTGTTTTCCATGATACTTTTCCCATCCTTACGTAATACAAGTTAAAGGACACTGTGAGTTGATCAGATTAGTTAAATAGGCATCTTGAGCAGTGTCTATACATATTAAAGCCTGTGAAGAGATTCCTGTGTAGTGAATAAATAATAAAGGAAAGCTTATACTTGGATTGTAACAACTTTTTCAAGCAAAATGGAGGAAAGGAAAAGAGAAGGGAAAAACTTCCTTAGCTTAAATTATGAAATAAAAAAGGCATAATATGAACATAAAGCAAAAACAAAGTATGTGTTCTTAGCTGCGGCAGATTGCAACCTGAAAATAAATACAAAGAGAAAATGACATTTCATAGAACAGCTCATTATGCACTTGCAGTTGAATTAGTTTTATAATTTGGTAAGTTTCAATATATAGCACACAATTTAGCTACTCATTTATTCCTATGGTAGAATGTTATAGTAAATTAGTCAGCAGTTTTTAAAGGTGATCATTAAAGATTTGAAGAAAATTATATGGTATTTGGTAAGGATCTGAAGAACAGAACAAGTCATCTAAAAACATAATTAACTGAAACAGCAAAAATTATGAAGTATTTAAACTTTTTTTTCTGCTGTAGCTTTCATTATCTTGGTATGAAGAAATCTGGACTATTATTGCTAACCTTTTGAAAATGTATACATTATAAAACTATTGGTTAATCTCTTTAATATTTTTCATATACACCAGTGGTTTAACACTATAACAAATATCACTTTGATGATAAACTCTCCCTGCTTTAAAACATTCAAAAGCTTTTGCCCAAAGTAGCATTTCCCAAAGTGTATGCTCTCTGGCACACCAGTGTTCTTTGAGCTGTTATGAGATGTTTCTTTCCAAAAGGGAATTGTGATCCGATGCTTTTGAAACACGGTAAATTAATTGGATTTATTATTACAGGCTTTATTAATATTTTAGAGCCATATTACATAAAATAAATTACAAAAGAGGGGTTTAATATGCAGTATTTCTTACATTATTTTGCCACAGAAAGTTTTCACTCTTGAAATAATGTATTAAACCTCATAAGACACTGGAGTTCTTACAAAAGAATTTGGAAGTAGAGAATGAAAAGAATAAAGACTAACATTCTGGTACTGAGAAACATCTCATTTCTTGTCTTCTAGTATGTTTTTGTTGCTGTTTTTGAGCCAGGGTCTTATGCTATAGCTCAGGCCAACCTTGAACGTGCAATCTTCCTGCATCAGCTTCTGTAGTACTCTCTATGATAAGCAATTGTTCTCGATGTTTTCTAAACCTACTGTATACTTTTGTTCATGTACTCAACAGATTTTTAAAAATATCTACCAAATGTCAGGCATTCTGTCTAGCTATGAGAATTTCACAATAAACAAAAATAGATATAGTCTGTGATTAATGGAGGTTAGAATGTGGGAAAGAGCATTACATAATAATCACACAAATTAGGGCATGATTATAATTATGACAGTTTTTATGATAGACCACTAGTTATATCTCAACATCCATTACTTTCTCCTTTGTGATAAAACCTTAATTAATTAACTTATTTAATTTTGTTCATTTATTCACATGTACATACATTGTTTGGGTCATTTCTCCACCCTGCCTCCCTCCCCTTTCTTTCACCCCCCCAGTTCCAGGAAGGTCCCATTCTGCCCTTATCATTGATTTTGTTGAAGAAAAGACATAAGTATAATAAGGAAGACAAAGCGTTTTTGCTAGTTGAGTTAAGGATAGCTATACAGAGAGATTCCTACTATTGCTTTCGTGTGCCCATGTGTTACGACCCATATAGAGTCAAATCTAACTGACCTTTACGTTGGTTCCTGATCCCCTGCTCATGCCAACCTGTTGTAAGATTTCTGTATTAGTTCCTCTGGAGTGTGGAGATCAAATGCTTTAATGTTTTGGGTTTTCTACCTATTCCTATATCTTCCGTATGTGCTCTCCCCTTGTCATGTGATCCAAGTCCAACCACATTGCTGCATTTGCCCTCGATCTAAAGTGCGCATATGAGGGAGAACATACGATTTTTGGTCTTCTGAGCCTGGCTGACCTCGCTCAGAATGATGGTCTCCAGTTCCATCCATCTACCTGCAAATGATAAGATTTCATTTTTCTTCATGGCTGAGTAAAATTCCATTGTGTACAAGTACCACATTTTCTTGATCCATTTGTCAGTAGTGGGGCATCTTGGTTGTTTCCATAACTTGACTATTGTAAATAGCTTTGCAATAAACATGGATGTGCAGGTGCCTCTGGAGTAACCTGTGTTGCATTCCTTTGGGTATGTCCCCAGGAGTGAGATTGCTGGATCATATGGCAAGTCTATGTCCAGATTTTTAAGAAGTCTCCAAATTTTTTTCAAGAGTGGTTGCACCAGCTTGCATTCCCACCAGCAGTGGATTAGGGTTCCTTTTTTCCCACATTGTCGCCAACACATGTTGGTGGTGGTTTTTTTTTTTTTTTTTTTTCATTTATCTTTTATTATTCATATGTGCATACAAGGCTTGGTTTATTTCTCCCCCCTGCCCCCACCCCCTCCCTTACCACCCACTCTACCCCCTCCCGCTCCCCCCCTCAATACCCAGCAGAAACTATTTTGCCCTTATCTCTAATTTTGTTGTAGAGAGAGTATAAGCAATAATAGGAAGGAACAAGGGTTTTTGCTGGTTGAGATAAGGATAGCTATACAGGGCATTGACTCACATTGATTTCCTGTGCGTGGGTGTTACCTTCTAGGTTAATTCTTTTTAATCTAACCTTTTCTCTAGTTCCTGGTCCCCTTTTCCTATTGGCCTCAGTTGCTTTAAGGTATCTGCTTTAGTTTCTCTGCATTAAGGGCAACAAATGCTAGCTAGTTTTTTAGGTGTCTTACCTATCCTCACCCCTCCCTTGTGTGCTCTCGCTTTTATCATGTGCTCATAGTCCAATCCCCTTGTTGTGTTTGCCCTTGATCTAATGTCCACATATGAGGGAGAACATACGATTTTTGGTCTTTTGAGCCAGGCTAACCTCACTCAGAATGATGTTCTCCAATTCCATCCATTTACCAGCAAATGATAACATTTCGTTCTTCTTCATGGCTGCATAAATTTCCATTGTGTATAGATACCACATTTTCTTAATCCATTCGTCAGTGCTGGGGCATCTTGGCTGTTTCTATAACTTGGCTATTGTGAATAGTGCCGCAATAAACATGGATGTGCAGGTGCCTCTGGAGTAACAGTCTTTTGGGTATATCCCCAAGAGTGGTATTGCTGGATCAAATGGTAGATCGATGTCCAGCTTTTTAAGTAGCCTCCAAATTTTTTTCCAGAGTGGTTGTACTAGTCTACATTCCCACCAGCAGTGTAAGAGGGTTCCTTTTTCCCCACATCCTCACCAACATCTGTTGGTGGTGGTGTTTTTGATGATGACTATTCTAACAGAGGTGAGGTGGAATCTTAGTGTGGTTTTGATTTACATTTCCTTTATGGCCAGAGATGGTGAGCATTTTTTCATGTGTTTTTTTGCCATTTAAATTTCTTCTTTTGAAAAAGTTCTGTTTAGTTCATTTGCCCATTTCTTTATTGGTTCATTGATTTTAGGAGAGTTTAGTTTCTTAAGATCCCAATGACTTTCATCACAGAGATTGAAAAATCTACCCTAAAGTTCATTTGGAAACACAAGAGACCGCGAAAAGCCAAGGCAATACTCAGCAAAAAGAGCAATGCTGGAGGTATCACAATACCTGACTTCAAACTATATTACAAAGCAATAGCAATAAAAACAGCATGGTACTGGCACAAAAACAGACATGAAGACCAGTGAAACAGAATAGAGGACCCAGATATGAATCCACACAACTATACCCACCTCATTTTTGACAAAGGTGCCAAAAATATAAGATGGAGAAAAGACAGCCTCTACAACAAATGCTGCTGGTTAAAGTGGTATCTGTCTGCAAGAAACTGAAACTAGATCCATGTCTATCACCCTGTACTAGTATCAACTCAAAATGTATCAAGGACCTAAATATCAGACCTGAAACTGTGAAGTTACTACAGGAAGGAGCAGCAAACACTCTGGAACAAATAGGTATAGGCAAAGACTTCCTCAGTAGAACCCCAGCAGCCCAGAAATTAAGAGAAGGGATGAATAAATGGGACTTCATAGTATTAAAAAGCTTCTGCACAACAAAACAAATGGTCTCTAAACTGAAAAGACCACCCATAGAGTGGGAGAAAATATTTGCCAGTTATACATCAGACAAGGGACTGATAACCAGAATATACAGGGAACTTAATTTATTTTTAATCTGGGAAAAAAAGTCATGAGGAATGATGACTCTACTTCTTAGTCTTTGTTACAGCTAGGTGTGAGCAAGTGACTACGATCTGGCTCATAAAATATAAATAAGTGTCCTCTGTGCTTAGTGTATAATCTTATGTCACCCCAGACTGGTCTAAAATAGTGTAAGAAAGGTAGTGTGGCTTCCTCAGGTTAGCAGTATGGCTAGCAGTGGACCTTCTGGCCATGTAGAAAGGACAGTAGCCTGGAGCTGGTAGAAAAGTGCGTGGCCTGTGAAGATTGAGCAGGAATTTTGCATAAAAGACAAAAATAAAAATACTGTCTTGTTTTAGATTTCTAGGACTGTAGCTGTATTCAGAATTCCACACTTTGAGTTGGATTCCTGTCTTAACTAAACCTAAAAATGTGATACTGACTTACCAGCAAGGCAGTGAGCAGCAGGGACACAGATGTGAGGGATAGAAAGCTGGTAACCTTGTTATGTTGTGATGGAAATGAATTGACAGCTTTATTAACGATACCTTGAAAATGTTTTGGTGGGAACAGGTACACATGGATGCTACACGTTGCATACATTCAAAGTTTTATTGTTAGGATGGGGAGAAGGATAATTTTACCTATGTTAATGTATCAACAGGCTCTGTTCTGATTACAGCTTCTCCACAGTGGTTTGGCTTAACTAATTTGCTCTTTTGGGAGGGAAAACTCTGACTGCCCTGATCAGACAGGTTAGCTCACTTCAGCCACATTTCTCAACACCCAAATTGGAGGTTTATTTGGTGTGTTATAAAGACAGTCAGCATCAGGCGAGAAGAACGGAGCCATATTTACTACATAAACAAGTGAAATATAATGCATTCTTTATTAAATACTTATTCTTAATATGGTATCCTTCTTGGATTAAATTCAGTTCATTTTTTTCTCCCTAGGGACTGGTAATACCTTTAACTGATGTATAAAGAGAGCTGTTTCTGTTCTTATTCTTATTCTGTTCTAACTCTGATGACACATAATCCCTCATCATTCACTGTAGGTGAATCTATTTTAATTTGGACGTATGTGTTGTGTTTGAATGTGTTTAATTCAAAAGTATACATCCAGACTATTTGGAACCAGGTTGATGTCTTTGGATATAGATGTGTTTGAATTCTGGCCTGCCTCTTACTAGAAATAGAGTTTGAATACATTTCTTAGCCATGTTTGAATTACAGTTTGTTTAGGTAAAAGTGGGATTATAAACTTACTTTATGATTATGGGAATTAATGATAAAAATATTAAGTATATGGGGATATGTGTGTCCGAGAGGATATATTTACTAAAAGATTGTATGAATAATTTTGTTTCCCTGTTTGTTTTCATCTTTTTTTATATTCCACTCTATTCCAAGATATATTGTTAGATCCTGATAATCAAGAAACATGAACTCCACAGCCTGCATTTCCTCCAGTTTCTAGCTGTACATCACAGAGTTCTTCTCAGCCATGTCTCTCCACCTCAGCTCTTGTATTTCTGTACTTTCTTGTCTATCTGCTATTGCAGTGCTAATAGGGAAAGACTTCCAGTGTTTTTCTGATGTGTTCTCTTCTGCAATCAGAGAATTATTTTTCTTTGTGTTTTTTGGTAGTAGTTGTTTAGGTTGATGTATGCTATATCAAAGCTTCTCTTGCCATTAATCAAAGCCTGACTTAATGTTTTATTCTGCTATCATATTGCTTTTTAGATCAGTTGATAGAGCTACCTGGGATTTTGTGGTTTAAACATTTCATTTTCCTATAAGTGCAAGATATAGTGAAGTAGCAACAACAAAAACAGTGTTACATGGAATGAATACTCTACTGAAATAGCCAGTGCTGTATAGTCTCTGAAAATATAAATCTCTAGTGGTCAATTCATATGAGAAGTAACTGAATATTTACTAGGGCCTTTAAATAGCAATGGGTCTCTCTCCCAGGTTATTAAATTTAAATCCTTACAAGATTTTAATACTTTATTCCAAAGCACTCTGCTCATATGTAATTTGTGTAGACCAAAGAAGGCTGTTAGGTAAAATATTCTATCAAGTTCAATTCCATTTATTAGATAAATATATTGAAATCTTTCTAAGTTCTGAGGGACCTAAACCCTAGAGAAGCTCCAAAGATTTCCTGTTCACAAGCAAGTTTTTTGGTTTCTTATCTATGTAAAATTCAATCTGTTTTACATATAAATAGAAGTTTATTTTAATTATGACACACCCAAGTCACAATCATAGCTTTTTTGTTTTGTATAATCCATCTGTTTTCCAACACAAATGGTATATTTAATAAGCCAATGTAGAAGAATATACTCAATTATAGAGATCACTGCCTTTCCAAAAATACAAGTGATTGTAGTTGACATATTTTACTGTGATTCTTGTGTCTATTGAATAAGTGTATTTTGAGCATTTAATATGTGCCAGACACTTTGGTAGTATCTAGGGTATAAAATGAACAAATCAAGATCCTTGCTTTGTAAAAACTCAAAATTATTTATTAAACATATAAGTTATAATAAAACATGGTCCTGGAGGTGACAAAAGTGGGTTAAAGGTAGGAAGAGGAGATTAACCACCTAGAAGAGAACTGCAGAGAGATTTCTTAGTTTATTGGTCGACATGTCTCCATTTTGCCACCCCGCAATGTATTCTCCACAGGGTGGTAGTATGGTCATTTAACAAATATAAATCAAGTCATGTTATTCTACTGTTCAATGATTGTCAGTAGCCTCCTTTTCAAATCAAGCTCAACACCTGATGAGAGCCTACCAGGCCCAACATGATTTGTCTTTGTTTTCCCTTCCTCATCTCTTTCTCTTTAGGCCTACCTTAAAATGCCTGAAATGTACAACTAATGCCTCATCTCAGCTGCTATGAGTTATGTTAATGCAGCTGGGTAAACACAACCTCCTTTCCATTTTTAAATGTGCTTAGCGTTCACTCACCTCAAACTTTCTCTTCCCCCAGGGGTGCCCATGACAGCAACTTGTTTTGCAGAACTGTTACTTTCTCTGCTTCTCGTTGTGTCTAACAATATCTGAAATTGTCTTATTCTATCATTTATTTGATTATCTTTTCTTCCCAATCTCTTCTCTCCTTTGCAGTCTTCTCTCTCTCTCTCTCTCTCTCTCTCTCTCTCTGTGTGTGTGTGTGTGTGTGTGTGTGTGTGTGTGTGTATGTCTGACACATACAGGGAGAGAGAGAGAGAGGAGAGGCAGAGAGAGAGATAGAGACAGAGACAGACAGAGACAGAGACACAGGAGAGAGAGAGAGTGCTTTATAAGATTAGGGAGCTCTTCTGTCTTGTTCATATTTACCTGTCTAACACTTTTCATTAGGTATTTGTTAAATGAATGAATAAATTAATGATTCCTGAGGGAAGATGACATAGATGATAAGAGGTTATCAGACAAAAGTACAGTGAAAATTTAAGATCTAAGCTGTTGTTTGTATCAAAGTTGCCTAGTGAGATAGATAAGAAACTAGCAAGTCAAGAAATACGCAATACCGTGGCTAATACTACACAGGAGAATAACTTCCTAAAAACATTGCATGGCTTGAAATATGCTTTACTCAAGGAAGCCAGACTAAGATTAAGCACTAATACTATGAATGTGTTTTAATATTTAAAAAGATTTTAATAATGGGCAGAATTGGTATCTATAATTCAGAAGTTCTGCCAGAGATTAAATCTTTCCCAATTATCCTTTTACTGTATGGTATTTTAAAAATCAAAATTGCAGTTTATAATTTAAATACCTTTGTGGATTTTTTGTGATTGGGAGGAGAGGTCATAAAAGTTATGTTGGTACATATCAACATAATCAATGACAAGATTGCACATCATTTGCAAGAGTCCCAGATATAAAATCTCATTTAATTACCTATTACTAAAATTTTTAACCTAGGGAGCCTTGAGATGAAAGTGACAAGAATCTGAAAAACCTACCTTTATTAAATTTTCTGGGTACCACTTTTGCTCTTAATTGATTGCTTCAAGTTTCCTTGGGATTTATGGTACTATTGGAAATAAATCAGTTTCTGCCTTCTCAGTGTCTGAACAGGGAGTTTACCATTTTTCCACTGTTGGCCTCTTCTAAGCCAACAATGTCAACTTCTCTATGAGATAGAATAGTGATAATTTAATAAAGAGTTTTTAAAAATTAGCATTTACCTTTTCCAAAGAAATTTTAACTATAATAATGTTCAAGTGTCCATGACAGACATTGTTATCATCTGATGTCTAATTATTCTCTTCTTGTATTTGTAGTAGATAACTAGTTATTGCTAGCTTCTTTGGCTTTGGGGCTTGGATTTGTCTCTGCATCCTCTGTTTTCACAGCTTGCATAAATACTTCTTCTTAAATGTTTTATTAGTATATATTTGTTGTACAGGGAGTTTCTTTGTGACATTTCTATGTATGTGTACAATGTACCCCAGTTTGGTACCCACCTTTATTCTCAGTGTGTGTGTATGTATATGTGTATGATTTTTAATTGAGAGAATGAATAAATAAGACCTGATAGAATCACAAGTAACAGTAAAACTTAACTTTGTCAATTTTTATAGAGCACATTTAATATGTGTTAAAATACTAGCATAGGAAGATACATGATGACAATCAGAATATAGTAGTATGTCCCTTAGCCATGAAAGATATGCTCCAAGACTCCCAGTGGTTGTCTGAAACCATCGGTACTAACAAATTATTGTGTTTTTTTCATATACATACATACCCATGCTGAAGTTTAATTTATAAACTAAGAACAGTAAAAATTAATAACCATATCTACTAATAAAATAGAATAATTATAACATTGTAATTTGGCACTGTTATTAAGAAAACAAGGATTACTTAAACACAAGCACTACAATACCCTGGCAACTGATCTGACAATGGAGATAGTTGCTAAGTAACTAATGGGTGGGTAGCATATATAGTATGGATGCACTAGATAAAGGGATGATTCACGTTCTGGATGGGGGAGAGGACAATGTCTGAGATTTACTGAGTGGCACACAACTTAAAACTTACAAATT
This sequence comes from Castor canadensis, assembly GCF_047511655.1. NCBI lineage: Eukaryota > Metazoa > Chordata > Mammalia > Rodentia > Castoridae > Castor > Castor canadensis. The sequence goes on from NC_133394.1 coordinate 138,239,411, forward strand.
GTTTGTTTTTGGAAATTTCCGTTCAGTAATTTTGGATCAATCATTATTGACAGTACATAACTGAAGCCATGATAAAAAGGAGAACTACTATGCAGGCACTTATCAAACTCTCAAAAGCTCTGGGATTTCTGCAATCTTTGGTTAGGTCTGACATGGGGGCAAGTGCTGGGATCGCAGAGGTTCTTGACCCTAAAGGACTCAGGAAAGGAATGAAAAGAAGAGGCACAAATTGAGAGGACCAGAAGGCTGATGACCAACCAAACTGGCAAATTTTTTATTTTTGCATTATTATAAGCAGTACAAAGCAGGAAGTTATACAATGCAAGGAGTGCTTCTGTGCCTGGGAAACAATGCCCTCATTCCAAACTCCCTGGTTTCATAAACGAAACTCAGACCCTCCTAGTTTCGCCTAGTTTCACTTATACAAAACCTGGGCCTGGCTCCCAAGGACGTGTCACCCTATTCCTAAGCTTTCATAAACAAATACCTTCAGGTTAATGTTTCTTTTTTCCAGACAAGGGGAGCAACTCCATGTTCCCCCGAAACCCCAGTGAGAGATGTGGTGCACCTGCAGTCCCTGACCTGTGTCTCATGGTACCCAACAGGCAAGGCATCAGGGATCAGGAATGTACAGACGCTTCAGGGAGTCACAAGCAAGGGCGAAGTAGGGGCTGGAGAGTAGTTCACAGGGCAAGGAAACAAGTGAACTTGCCCAAAGAAGTGAGTTCACTGTTCTACCGAGTTTCTCCTCTCCTGGGGACCAACACCAGGGACACTTGCATGCTAGGCAAGTGCTCCTCAGCAGATACACTCCCAGCCCCAGAGTATGTTCTTCTCTTCTTTCTCTTTTTTATTAGTGTATATTAATTATACAAAGGAGGCTTCATTATGACTTTTCCACATATGCTTATAATGTACTTTGATAGGATTCACTCCCTGAATTATTCTTTCTTATCCCCTTCCCCCATTTAAAAATTTTAATGGGTTTCATCATTGTATTTTCATACCTGTATATGAAGTACTTCAATCATATTCCCCTCTCACCCTTTCCTTTCACCCTTCCCACTTCCACTGGCTCCAACCCCCAGAAAATCTCCTCTATGTTACCCTCACGTCACTCATATTTTTTAGAGATATATGAGAGAGAACATGCAATGTTTGTCTTTCTTATCCTGACTTACTTCATGTAACAGGATGATTTCCAGTTGCATTTTCCTGAAAATGATATAATTTCACTCTTTTTTATGCCTGAATAATACTCCCCACCCCAAAATATATTCTTAAAATGATATTTTATTTTATTTTTTAAATCAATTTTAGGGTTGGGTTCTTATTTAGATGCTGTTATGTTGCACTTAATTTTATTTTGGCATTTATTGCAACTATAATATTACTTTGTGAGGATGCATTTCTTCAATGTCTGTCACTTCTGCGAAGTAGAAAGTCCATAATGGTTTCTTGTGTCCCTCCATGGCTAGAATTAAAACCTGGAACATTACAGCTGCTCAATATATAACTGCTGGTTGAACTAATAAATAATTCTAGTCTACAGCTGAGTGTGTGTGTGTGTATGTGTGTGTGTGTGTGTGTGTGTGTGTTTAAGAGAGAGAGAGAGAAAGAGTTTGAATAGACCTGAAGATTCTGGAAGGTCAAGATACTACAAGATACTATATATAAATATGTATGTATATATACATATACATATATATATATATAATGCAATCTGATATATACATATGTATATATATATATATATAAAACCATTCTCTGATACATTTTAGAAAGAGTTCTCAGCATCAACATGAAAATAAGCCAAAGATGAAAATTTATAATATAAATAAAAAGTTAAATTCAGTCTTATTCTTTTTGCAGTGACTGAATCAGAATCAATACCAGAATAGTTACTTTTCTTTTGTTATTTATGAAATTTTGATAAAACTTAAAAATCTTCTTTAGTTCTTGAGAGCCACAATTAAGTTTTTAAAGTAAGCATCAATGTATGTTCTCCTGGCCTCTACCTTTCTCAGGTGCTAGGTATTTTTCTTTTTGTTCACAGGCTGAGCAACAATGGTTTTTGTAAAGGAATTCTTTCATGACCTAAGTGCCCACCATGGTGACAGGAAGCATCTCTAACTGTCAACTTGGCCACCTTCCAGAGCAAAATCGGATAGAATTAACCCTATCTTGTACTGGGACTTTTCCAAAATGTGTTGGCAGGGCCAGGAGATCTCCCATTTGATATTAAAATTAGTTTTAAAATTTTGGGATTAAAAAAGATTAGATAAAATTGGCTTCATCAGTCCAAACCCTTTTTCTCTCTTTTTAATTTTTTTGAGAATATTGGGGATTGAACTCAAGTCCCCACACTGCTAGGGAGGTGCTTACCAATGAGCTACCCTGCCAGCCCTAAAACCCTTTTCCAACTAACCCCCTGCTTGAAGCTCCATTGTGTTATCAAAATGGAAGAGGTGAATTCAACTATGATATACTATAAGAACTTGTGTAAATCTCACAATGTACCCCCAGTACAACAATTAAAAAAAATAGTTAGAAGTTAACATTCAGGGAAGGGGAGAATCATGAGCAAATTTTTAAAATAAAACTTTTTTCTTTTAATAGATTCTTTCAGATTTTGTCATTTAAAAAAGAGATAAGTATTAAAACTCCTTATCTTGGACCTTTAACTTGCGCCAGGGTTTTTGCATGTTATCCAATCCTTGCCACCTCTCTGAGGTCAATCTTATCATGACCTTTGTGTGAGGTCAGGAACCACCTTCACCCTGCACAGCCAGTAAGTGGCAGCTGAGCCAAGGTCAGTCCAGGGAGATGGAATCCAAACTGACCAGCTTAATCATGGTGCAGTGTTGTCATGGGTGGCTCATCTCTGTAGCAGTAAGATCTTTTCTCAGAACAGGGGTATCAGTGGACTGATTACATATGATTGAGTGACTTTTGATGACCCAGAAAAAGGGCTTATATGTCTCTCTACTTCTTACGGAAAGCAGGTATATGTTTTGTGCTGAAAAATGAAGAAGTTTAGCCTTCATCAAGGTTCTGGTACCTGACATGGACTATGTGATAATTTATTTTATTTGTAACTTTACCTGTCAGTGCCCTACAACTGTAGCATCTGGCTTTGCTTACTGAAAAGCAAGAACTCATGATTAAGTGTCTTTGACTGCTCCTTCCCTAGAGCTATCTGCATCTGCTGTGTTTGCAGCTAGAATTTCCAAAGCAGCCCCTCCTGACATAAAAATTAGGTTCATGCAAACAGGAGTTTCACATCAAAAAGAAAAAAGGAGTAGAAGTTATAATAATTTCTATTAAATGATCAAAGAATCATAGCCCCAAATAACACATGGACTAACGTCCCTAAAACAAACAGGATTTTCTGGTTTCACCGAGTAGTTGACATTGCTGACCAGCCTATTGGAGTATGTGTGCATGTAGGATGGCCTAATGGAAGTCAGGGAAATCTTGAAGGAAAAGGACTTGTCAAAGCTAGAATGTGAGAGGAGCAATGTGTTTTAGGCAGAGGGGGAACTTGAACTGAAGGATAGAGAGGTGGGAGGAAATGAGGAAGTCAAAGAAGGCTGGAATGCCAAATGTCTCCCACTTAGAGCAAATGGCTAAGTGGGAGACAGGTCTGGAAAAATCTTGTACATTATGTAAAGGAATTTAGTTTTGTGCTATAGACAAGAAGAAGAAATGAAGATATGCTAAGCTGAGTAGTAGCTTAATTTGTTTCATATTTTAGAATGCACTCTAGATGCATAGTACTGGTTGGGTTAGAGAGAAGTAGGAATAAAGCCAGAGAGGACTAGTCAGGAGGCTACTGGAATAAACCTTGTAAGAAATGATGTGATCTTGCACTGAGACAGTGGCAATAAATTGGGGAGGATGGTAGATGTAAGAGATTTTTAGGAGTTTGAGTTTGTGGTATGGTGGTTAATTCCAGAGTCAAAGTAAACTACTAGGTTTATGACTTTGATACCAGTAGCAAAAGAGAAAACTGTAGCTGTTAATCTGTTAAGAGCACAGAACCAGGGATGGTGGTGGAAAATGTTTTAATGAAACAGATGGAGCTGTTTGAAGACATGAGGTCTTAGGGAAGCAAGACATGGGATTCTAACAGTAGGCGTAATACTGCCTTCCACTGAGATGGGAGAGTAGAGGGTCAAGAGTAAAGAAGATGCTGGTAAGTCTGTGTTGGCTCAGAGGATAGAGTGATGGTGCTCATAAAAGAAGAAAATTTTTACCTTTTTTGAGAGGTAAGAGACAAGGTTTCAGCTGAGTGTGAGAATCAACACCCTAAGTAAGAGACTTGAGGAGAGTAGTGAAGGCTTGAGCTGTTGCCAACAACTGAAGGGAATGTTGTATAGGAAGAAGCAGAGAGGTAGGTGAACAAATTTTGACTTTTAAGATGCTGAAGGGAACTATAAACTGGTACTGGTACTATTCTGCTCAGTTTATGATTATAACTTCAGCCTCCATTGGATTATAACTGCCTATTCCTCAGACTATAATGATGGTAGGGCCATATCTCATGAAATCCAGGGAATTCTTCAGCATTCAAAACAGGGCATGATTAATTTTAGTTACTCAATATATTTTTGTTGACCTGAAATTTGTGGAAGTATAGAGCAGCAGACATGAAATACTATTAGGAAACAGAACATTCTGTTGAATCCTTTTTTTTCAAGTGCATTAAATGGTAGGGCCTTGGAGAACACTAAAAGTGGAAGAGTCAATATTTTATGATGATTCTCCCAGGAGTGACTGTTCTCTGTGTGAACAGGTGTATCGGAAAAGACCAATTTGCTGCCAATAGTCACTTTCCCACCGTAGACTCAGGGTTTAATGATTTAAGGGAAAGCAGAGCACCTGGCATTGTTTACGGTGCTCTTTCTTCACAAAGTGACAATTTGAGAGTCTGTGCAGGGATTTCAGGGAGAAAAGTGAAGGCAATTGGAAAAAGTGATAAAAATGGATAATGAAGGGAAAGAGTGAACTAAGGGCAATTGCCAATTGAAAGTTGTTGATTGACACTTGAGAATATGCTGTAAGGCAAAAAACAGAGTTGAAGTAAAATTAAGAAGCACCTAGCTTCCAAGTTTCAGCTCAACCTCTGATGTATGACCTTTAATGTGTGATTATTGATCAGTTTTCTGAGACTTAAATTCTTTGTTTTCAAAGGGAAGTTGTGCTTTTTGCCCAGATAATTTAAAAAGAATAAATGTCTTATGAACTTTTCAGCATTATACACATGTGTTCATTATTATTGTCAAAGACTGCAGATAAGAAATTTGATCCAGAGAACTTAAATTGTATGCTTGGGATGTCCAGAGGCTTGCTTGACTGATTTGATGTTTGCCCTATTCATCCAACTCCCAGGATATCTCCATCTCTCTTTCTTCCGTTGCTTTAGAATTTTATCTCTAGAAAAATCCTTATATAGAAGTTGAAGCTTAAGTCTAATTCAGAGTTTCCTTCCTAAGGTCTCCATTTCAGCTTATGATTATCCTTCTGTTTAAAAATTTGCAAACATTGGCTAATTTGTCAGTGCAATCCAACAAATACTTTCTGAATTGTTAGTATGTGCCAAGGTCCGTGTTAGGGGCACAGAATTATAGTGATGAGGTACAAAAAGGAAGATTGACACAATTGATTCTGCTTAAGTAGATGCTGTTTATATGAAGTATGAAGTATTAGTAGAAACATAGCAAAAGACTGATCAATTCAACCTGTGCAGTACCTGTGGTTTTGATATGGTTTGTCCTCTAAAGGTTTATGTACTGAAAACTTAGTCCTTTGTGTAGTGTGGTTGAGATAGTGGAAACTTTAAGAGGTAAGGCATAGTGGTATGTAGTTAGATCAAGAAGCCTCCACTCCCATGAATGGGTCAACGGTCTCAGGAGTGGGTCAGGTCTCTAGGGAGTGGATTAGTTCCCAGGAGAGTGAGTTGCTGTAAACAAGTGAGCCTGGCTCCTCCTGCTGTTTTGCTTCATTGCTCACACATTGCCCTGTTTGTACATTATCATTTCCACTTTTGCTTCTCTACCACGTTGTGCCACAGCCAGAAGGGCCCTTCCAAATGCCAGTCATGTTTGTATTTTCTAGCCACCAAAACCATAGGCCAAATAAACCTCTTTTCCTAAGACATTACCAAGCCTCCAGTATTGTTATAGCAACCAAAATGAACTAAGACAGCAGTTTAGTGAAAGCTTCCTAGGTGTTATGACCTTGGCCATGAAGAATGAATATAAGTGAAACAATTTCAGCAGATGGACAAAGGAAAAAAGTCATGTTAAGTAAAGAAAAAAATATGGGCAAAGATACAGAGGTAGGAAAAAATGCTGTGTGTTGGAAGGAATGGCAAGTGACTTAAATGCTTGATTGCTCATTCTTTAGAGTTAAATTCTTATGAGAAGTACAAAAAATCAAATATGGACACAAGGGCTTCAGAAATATTTACTCCCACTGTTTATGGAGGGTTAAGGCTACCAGAGACTCTAGGACTGTGCAGTAGAAGGATAATGATAATCTCTGTTGAACATATAACAGTAGTTCTCACCAGGAGCAACACAGGGAGATGACTGGACTAAGCCTTATATTTGTAGATGGCCCAAGGATACCCAAATATTTGTGGTGATTAGGGGAAAAATGAAAAAGAAGAAATGATCTCATAAACTGGTGTTTTATGGATAGGCACACACACCCGCACACACATCCCTCCAGTGTGCATGGAAGCCGAACACCCCCACCCCAAATTCTTTTACATTTCATGACAATTATATAACTATAGCCTGTCCATAAGAGCAAGAGGTGAAACTGGATTTAATCTCAGGCTCTTCTGCCTGTTATATGTGGCCAGATTATTTCATTACTCTACAATGTGTTATAAAATGGCAGTAAAGATTAGCAGTGAAAATATGTAAAGCAACCTGCAGAAGTTCTCACATTTACGAGGTGCTCCATGAATGATACCCATATTACTCTTGTCTTAATTCTATTCTCTTTCTCTACATTTAATGACAAATATTGTCTAAAATGGTAAATTTCATTTCCACATCTCAAGCCATGTTTTAAGCACCCTCACTCCAAAGTAATTGGAGCCAGAGACCCAGAATAAGAATTGATGTGGGTAACAGTTTTCTTGGAGGAGACAGGTGAAGAGTTGTGCTTTACCTGTCTTATAGATGCTGACACTGAGGCAGAATCTTTGGATGTGCCCAGATCTAAACTAAAACTGTAATTAAATGCCTTTACCACCAAGTCTGAGACTTAGTCACTTGCTCCTGCAATCTTGTCTGTGCAACCATATATCAACAGAGTGCTGAAAGGAGCAACACTCAGAGAGAGCTCTCAGTGCCGTGCCTAGCAGCTCACAAAGTACAGTCCTTTAGCAAAATGCAATCAGAGAGGAGCAAGAGCAAAAGCAAGACAGAAGATTCTAATTTAATTCTATCAAATCCAAGACATATGTATGAAAAAGTAATATGTATCTGCATTGTGTAGTAGTAATACAACAAAAGAAGAGTAATTAATTTTTGTGGTTCCAAAATTGGATTTTTTTTCCCTGAAGATCAAAATAGAGTTCAGTTCTTGGACTTGATGTTGATACTGTTGGTAATAGAGAATGCCAGCAGCAAGAACTGAAGCCACTGATTGTTGAATAGCTTCCTTCGAAATTTATTGCCTCACTTATGTATTTGAAAATCTGAATTGTAAGAAGAATGATATATGTCTCAGTTAGGTATGACCCTATATAAGATTTTTCATTTCAGAAATTTATTAATATTCCTTAGGCAATTCTTTCTTTATGAGAAAGGCTATAGTGGTGTGGCATTTAATAAGTTTGCAATGACATTAATCTGTATTGATCTGAATGAGGATATCTGCCTTTAGCTTTGATAGTTTATTAGTATGATTCACAGGTAGCAAGATGTACAGGCTCCCAGTTTCTATTGAATATGCTAGAAAATGTATTACATGTCATCAAATATCTTGTAAGTCTGGTGATAATTTACACAACAGTATTTTGCTTTTGTATTTTACATTTTTTATCTTGGCACTAATGTCAGTTCATAAATATGTAAAATAATGCTCAGTAAACATTGAGTGAGTGAATGAACGAACAAATACCTTGTATAATATGAAAGAAAGTACGTGGTGAATTCAATATTTTATGGTGAATAAGTTTGGCTGATAAGGCCAGGGTTAAGTTCAACAGCTTGACTAAGATCTTGAGGTGCTATTTTGGGTGCATATCCTATTTACATATGGTCTAACTTGGGAGAGTCATTGGGGTCGATCTGAGTCAGATTTCCCCAGACAGCTTCAGTAGCTAGAGAGACTGTAGTGACAGAGTGTGACTGCTATGGTTTGGATATGATTTATTCCCAGCATTTGTGGATGCTGGAAGCTCAGATGGCAAGGTAATATCATTAAGAAGTGGTAGGACCTTCAGGGAGTGGAGCTAGTGGGATTGATTAGGTAGTTTTGGCACACCATCATGAATGATGTCTTTCTTGAGAGACTTAGTTATCTCAAAGCTGGATTAGGTCTCTCAGGAGTGAGTTAGGTCTCATTGGAGTCAATTAATTCTCACAAGAGTGAGTTGTTTTAAAGTGGCAAACCTCCCCTCTATCTTTCTCACACAGGTGCTCCTTCTGGATATTCTTCCCCTTTCTACTTCTGTACTGTGAGTTGACACAGCTTGAGGCCCAGATGGAACTGCCTGGTTTTAGATTGAACCATGAGCAAGACAAACCTCTTGTCTTCATAAAATACTCAGTCTCAGGGATTTTGTTTTGGCAATGGGAAATGGTCTACTATAATATATATCAATGAGAAACTAGATTTAGAACTGGAACCCTGATGGAACAGATTTTAGGAAGTGGTTCATCATAGTTTAGGAAGGTTCTGGAAAATCACCCAGAGCATGGGTGGTGTTTGAGGTTGCCTTCACCTGATGACATATCCCTGGGTAGATTCTATTGGTTAAATACTACCAGGTCAAGAAAAATTAAATGTATTTTAGAATTGAGTTAAAAAATATAATAGTAATGTCACTTGCTATGTGGCAGATATGGTGCTACACTTTTCCATGGATTCTCTTATTTAAATTGGATCTTAATATTATCTCCATTGTATAAATACTGCACCAAGGCTTAGAGAGTTATGGTAATGTGCACAAGCTCAAGAGGCTGGTGAAGTCAGGATTTTTGCCTTGGGAAGCTGACTCCAGGACCTGAGTTCTAAAAGTAATGCTCAGTTTCTATAAGTGGTGTTTACCTAGCTTTGCTGGGAAGACTTTCTCGCTCCCCATATGTAGTCTAATTTACTTGAACTAGTGATAGTCATTTCTGTGACATGAAGTAAATAAAAGATCTTTTACCCTAAGCAAACAGAAAAATTATCTTCTTCATATAATTCTACTTTAAACTCATCATTTCTCTGAGTCAGAATTGTCCATATTTGACATATTTGTACTGATGTTTGCATTTATTCATTAAATATTTATTGACTGTTCACAATGTGCCAGACAGTTTTGGGGTCTTGATTCCATCATGAATGAAACTGACAAAGATCTCTGACCTGTTGGGTTTAACATTGTGGCAGGGGAGACAGAAAACAAAGAAGAAATAAGCATACAACTGAACTATGGGATTAATGAGGAGCTGAATACTGTTACAGAAAAAAAGAAAAAGAAGTGAGCAACATCGGGTACACATTGGAGGGTGCTGGACACTTGAAAAAGAGTGACCAGCTCAAATCTCATTGAGAAGATGACAAGCAAAGACCTGAAAAAATGTCTCAGTGCAGTGGTGACCACGGTGACAGGGAGCCAAGTAATCTTAGGTGTCTGGGCTGGGCAACTACCACGGGCAAAGTCATAGCTAAAAGCTATATAGACAATTACTCCCATAACCTGTCATTATTGGATTTTTGAGAAAACTAAAAGTAAAACCTGCCATTCTCAGTTACAGAGTGGTTTTGGCTAAGGATGGTCATGAGAGTTCATAGACGTGCAGTCAGCCTGGGCCGTCAGCATGTGTCCCTTTTCAGAATGACATCCAATTTGTCTCATTTGAGTGTTCTCTGTGAGTCCAGCCTGTAGCGAAAACTCCAGGGTTCCTTTCCTTGACCTTCCTTATCTCACCAACGACTTTTTGTCCCCCAATGTTCTGACTTTCTTAACTTCTGAGATACTAGAGTTTAAAACAGTATTAGATCTTGGTGCTATGAAATAGAATCTTTGGATACAAGTATGTTAACAGAAAAATAACACAGGTGAACTTCTGCTAATCAGAATCTCAGACTGGCATTTACATGTGTCTGCAATTAATAAAAATGACAAGATGAATTATTACTCTGTAAATGCAGTATGGAGGGCTAAACATTTCAAAACATGTGTTCCATGGAAAGAACACATAGGGGAAGCTCCCTTTTTAGTTTGCAGTTTTTGTTACTGTTCTCTTTCTTTTCTCAAGCCTCTCAACCTTTGACCAGGATTGGCTATTTGTCTGCAGAACCATGAAATCAGAATAGAAGCCCGAACTCAGGAGAGTTTATAATAGGGTCACTGTCTTCTTGAGGTTGGGTTGGCATTTTTTAACAGAAAGTTTTGTGCTAAAACTGGCCTCATCAGCAGGTTGGTTTGGCTGCAAGCAATTGTCAAATATCTCAAAACCTCTGAAGAATGCTGACACAGGCCTCTGTTCAGGGCTCTGTCACCACTTAGAGTCAAGCAGATGAAAACTGAATTTTAATTATTCATAGAATTGTTGTGAATAGAGAATTTGGTGTGTGTGTGTGTGTGTGTGTGTGTGTGTGTGTGTGGTGTGCATGTATAATATTTTTAGTTTGGATCTCTAATGGAATCTTACATTAGAGTAACTCCAGAGAAAATTCCTATCCCAGATGTCTCAGATATAGTTGAAGAGATGTATAAGTTTAGTGGGAAGGAGAAATTTTGGAGTCTAACAAAGACTGGGTTCAAAACAAACCATATCTTATCTCTACTGTTTTTATGTATGCTTTGTGATCATGGGAAATTGCTTAATCATATTAAGTCACAGTTTCCTGGTTTTAAGAACCATTATTGGAATATTTCTCATCTTGCAGTCTTTTTTATGAAGACTAATGGGGGAAGTACAGAAACTTATGAACTCATCCAATGCCCTTGATTTGCAAATAAGGAAACAGTACTTGATGTGCTTATAAGGTGCAGCTCTCATATGCTTAACTCTGAGCACAACGGTCTTTCTGTTCATCCTGCTGGAGGATAAAAATAATACTTTTAAAGAACACGGGTTACATGCTGTCACTATATGAGCTCCAAAAAACCATACATTGTCTATGAATTCTAACCACAGGAAGTACATTCCAAAAAGCAAGAAGGATGCAGAAGTGGCCATAACTGGTTAGATTTCTAAATGGTGCATCATGGGTAATTGGTGGTATAGAAGGTTGAGATTTGGCTCCCAAAAAGATACAATCATGTTGAATCACCAGAATCTGTACATGTAGCCCTTATTTGAAAAAGTGTCTTTGAAAATGTAATCAGGGTAAAGATCTTGAGATGAAGTGATTATCATAGCTTTCCTAATGGCATTAGGTTGAGGCCCTCAACCTAATGGCAAGTGTTCTTATAAGAGACACAAAAGGGACAGACATGGAGGAGAGAAGGCAATGTGATCACAGAAGCAGAGATTTGGGTCAGGATGCCACAAATTAGAAACACCAGTACCCAACAGACACTGGAAGGAGCAAGGAATGGAATCACCTATAGAACCTTTGGAGAAATCACCTTTCTAGCTACACCTTGGTCTTAGTCTTGAGATACTATATCAGTCAATAGTCTCTAAAACTGTGTGAGAATAACTTCTTATTTTATGTCACCAAGTCTGACAAGTCTGCTGGTAGCTTCACAGCATATAAGGCAGCCCTAAGAAACTATCCCAGGTAGCTAAATACTCTGAGACCATGAATTGAAAGCATATTGTATGCTATCTGGGATGTAATTCACGTGCAAGCTTTGGCAGTGGGGAGGAAGAGGATGCCATATTTTAAAAATCTCTACTTGCTTGTACTCAACAGGTAGTGGGAATGCTTTACTGGATCTCTGTGTCATCAGACATTAATTAATTAGCATTTGATTGATATTTGAGTAATTTGCCCTGAAGTTACTTAAAGTCATTGACTAGTGAACAAGTGAACTGACAAATCAGTTTTGACACACAAAAGGCTGTGGCAGAGGGTATGTGTGAATGCTGTGGGTTGCATGGAAAAGCTCAGTAGGGATGGGCCATCTTCAGAGAGGCTTAGCTGAACCCTGAGCTTATCAGCTTAGAGACAGAAAGGTTTTTTCTGGCAGAGGAGCAGGATATGATCTCTCTCTACTCTTGATATGGAAGTTCTGTAGTCTAAAGGTTGTGCCTATTTCTCATTGTGTCTATTCCCTCTTTCCCATGACCTGGCATGTCTCTATAAGGAACTCTGTAGCTCTTTATTGAATTGAGATAAATATTAGACAAAGAAGTGTGCCTGATTAACACATGAGAGCCAGGTGTTCTGGAAAGATAAGCTCAGTGGTGCAGGCAGAGTGATAGGGACAGAGGGCTGGCTCTTCTGTTGACCAGGTGGGACCTCATCCAGCTCTTCACTTGTCACTTCTGCCTGTGGTTCAATTGTCACTGCCACTGAGGTGCTGCCCACTTCTCACTCCAGTCTCTGGTGTCCTTCAATTCATCACCCTAACTCCCATTCTGGACAATGACCTGAGCAGGAAAGACAGGAAATAAATTCATTTTTGTCTGTGACAGCACCATTCTGTTCTTTACCAATGTGTTGTGACTTAGTCCTCACCACAGTCCTCTGGGGAAAGTATTGAAAGTTCCATTTTCAAAAGAGGAAACACTCTCATTAGGTTAAGTAACTCTCCTGGAGCTGAATGGCATGGAAGGCCTTTAAGACCTGGCTTTTGTTTCCTTCTCCACCTCCAAAACCAGTGGTTATCTGCCTTGTGATTTGTACTCTACACAAACTGACCTGCTTTTAGTTCTTCTTACAATTCTCACTGCAGTGAATCTCAACAGGGGGAGATTTTTGTCCCCAGCATAAAATTTGACAATGTCTGGATATATTTATAATTACTACAATTATGGGAGGGGATGCTACTGTTATCTAGTGAATAGGACCAGGAATGCTGCTGAATACCAATGTCCAGGACGGTTCACACCCCTACCCTTCCTCCCTGCAAAAAAAGAATTATCTGGCTCAGAGCAACAGCAGTGCTGAGGTTGAGAAATTTGCTATGGTGTGTTATTCTCTTGGACTAGATTTATTTTGTAGATTCCCCCTCTTTACTCAATTCCTCCTATTCATTTTGAGAACCAGTTGAGGAATCACTTCCTCTAGCAGGCCTTTTCTAGTTTCACCTGCTCCAGATGCTCCACCTCTGTGCTCTCCCCCACAGCCTATGTAGCATCAAACATCCTGTTGTTTCTTCACTGTTCAAGGCTCCCACTGGACAAGAAACCATATCCCACCCATCTTTATGTCTCTGGAAACTAGTGCAGAGCCTGGCAAGTGAATAAAGTGTATTCATTGAATGAATGAAGTGGTGATTTTTGATATATATACAACATAGAAGGAAAAATAGAGAAAGTTGAGATAGCAGTTCTCAGCATGTAGGGATTAACATGAAAAGAGAATGACAACCCTTTTGCTGCAAGGAACCAGACCCATTCCAGCAAGTTTTAGTTCCAATTTCCTTAACCTAGTAAGAAAACAAAGACAATCTTGGAGAAAAGAAAATGTAGTCAAATATATTGGATGTGTGTCCATTTCTTCTTAACTCCCCCCCACCACCAGTTCTTCCTCATATTGTGATCATTAAAGGAATGACATAAACATCCCAAGTTGAACTGAAAGGAAACAGGGCTGGCTGTTGTAGCTGCAACAGCTATCAGATCCAGTAGAGGAAGGACCAAGTGGCAATATTTGTGCAAAGACACTAATTCAGGAAAACCTGCTTGAGCTTTTCTTTGGTTCTGTCAAAGAAACTCAAGTGGCAGTGGTACTTGTGCAAACTGACAAAGGAGTTGGCTGAAAGTAAGAGATATGTGAGACACTTGACATGCTATTTCTTCTAAGGAGAATATCCGTGACTGCCTGCAAATTCCCCAGCTCCCTTTGGTACCCTGGAGCAGTGGCAGCAGTGCAAGCCAAGGAACACTGAAGACCACTCTTTATGGCTTTTCCTCTGCACAGTCTCAGAATTCAGAAAAAAGATAGCTTTCACTGAGCTAGTTAAGAGAAAAGGATCCAAAGATGAGGAATGAGATGTGGATAAATACATACACCCAGGAGCCCCCACAGACATGGATTAAAGCAAAATATGGCTCCCATAATTCTTAAAGGATATTAACTGAACAAATGAATCTTGGGATACTATTTTTATATTTTAAAATCCACTTGTTTATACATATCATATATATATCCATAAAGTAACTATTAAAACTCTCAATTTACTGGGCAGGCAGGGAGCTACTTGGGAAGCAGAGACAAAGGAACAAGGTTTCAAGGATAGGAAGAGCAAAAAGCTGATGAGACCCTATCTCAAAAGCAAGCAAGCAAATAAACAAGCCAGGCATGGTGGCACATTACTGTGGTCCCAGCTGCTCCAGAGGCAGAAGTAGGAGGATCGTGGTGTGAGGCTGGCAGGGAAATGTTGTCACAATCACCTTTCTGAAAAACAAACTAAAGAAGCAATAGTCCTGGAGGTGTGACTCAAATGGGCCCTGAGGTCCATAACTAGAACCTCAAAGCAAACCAAGCAACCAAACAACCAACCAACTAAAATCCTCTTAACTTCAAACCTGATAGGAAAGATGGGTGAGAATGGGCATCTCTTTTCTCCCACATTGATTTTTCCATCAGATTGCAAATATCCTTGCTTTCCAATAGTCACCCCTGCCTTTATGAAGGGAAAACATCATGGTTAGGAAAAATTTTACAAGGCAAGCCAAAGCTATACTTTCATACACCATATGCTATATGGAACAGGCACTGTTCCACACAACTGCCTACAGTTAAATGATCATCATTAAATGATGATGCAGTAATGTTTTGAGGTTCATGAGTTCCTTCCATCAGGAAGAGTGCATAGGAAATGCACAGTTCTACCTCCTATACAACAGACCATCTGTCCTTCCCTATTGCCAATCTTAAAATTATTCCTTCTAGCAGGACAACATAACAGTTTCCTCTCACCCCTATAGCATCCACAGAGAAGTAAGGCTATGAGGACATGGGCTGGATACAGATACAGTTGCATGGGAGCCAAGGAAAAATGGGAAAATTTAAAGTTCTAATAAAAGTTTTAAATTTTAATGTAGTTAAAATTTCCCTTTTCCCCTTTAGGATATATATTTTTAAAAGAAGTCCCTCTCTATCCCAAGGTTATAAAAATATTTTCCTATTTCATCTAAATGTTTTGAAGTTTTGCTTTTGTATCAATGTTTTAATCCACTGGGATTTTTTCCAGATGGGTGTGATGTCAGAATTTATTTTTATCTTTGTCCATACAGCTAACAAATGATCCCAGCTAACCTGTATTAAATAGTCTAGCTTTTTCTCAGGGGTGCAATTACTAGAATGCTAATGAAACAAAACTTTATGTCCTTTTACATTCCCAGAAATAGATTTAGCAATTTGCTCGTACTATCATTTATTTCTATAAAGTTTTTCAAGAATACTTTTGCATTCTTTTTCTTAAAGAAAGTATATGCTCCAAATTCTATAAGATTCAGGCTTATGCCTGGTGACATCTTCTGTTCATTGTATGTGTGTGTGTGTGTGTGTGCATGCATACACGTGCTCATACATCTGTGATGAGGAGAATAATGACATCCCAAAGATATCCACACATCCTAATCCCCAGAATGTGTGAATATGTTAGATTACATGCAAAGGAGGAAAATGTTGTAGATGAAATTAAGGTTGCTAATCAGTGACTTTAAAATATGTGGATTTTCCTGTATTATCCAAATAGATACATTGTAATCAAAAAGATCCTTGAAAATGGAAGAGGGAAGCAACAGAAGAGTCAGAGGGAGATGCCATATACAAAAGAATCTTCAGAGAGCTACAACTTTGAGGATGGAAGACGTTGGCCATTGGCTAAATAATGTGACTGGCTACTAGAGTGGGAAAAGGCAAGGGATTTGAGTTACCCTTAGAAACACTTGAACAAGCACAGTCCCACTGATATATTTACTTTGGTCCAATGAGATGTGTGCTGGACTTCTAACCTACAGAGAGGTAAGCATAATAACTTTGTGTTGCTCAGGTCACAGTGGCTCATGCCTATATTCCTAGCTACTCAGGAAACAGAAATGTGGAGGATCACATTTTGAGGTCAGCCTAAGCAAAAAGTCTGGGAAACCCCATCTCAACCAATAAAAGCTGTGTGGTGGCACCTGCCTGTAATTCCAGCTATGTGGGAAGCATAAATAGGACTGACGTCTAGGCTCCCTGGGCATAAACTGAGACCCTTTCTAAAGAGCAACTCAAGAAAAAGAAAGGGCTGGGGGCATGACTCAAGTGGTAGGGTGCCTGCCTGCCTAGCATATCCAAGGCCCTGACTTCAACCCTAGTATCATCAAGTAAAGAAAGTGAGAAAGAAAGATAAAGGAATGGGGAGAGAAAGACACAGAGAGAGAAAGAGAAGAAAAGAAGAAGAAGGAGAAAGAGGAGGATGGAGAGAGGGAAGGAAGAAAAGAAACAAAGAAAAGAAATGAAAGAAAATTGTGTTGCTTAAGTCATAAAGTGTATGACTGTTTGTTAATGTCAGCAATAGAAAACTAATACACACCATGTCTCCTTGCCCTATAGGCAAGGGTTTTCTTGTGTTCTTTCTATTTTATTCCATTGGCCTCCCTATCAAATTTTGTGTTGATACCAGATTTTCAATTACTATGACTTAAAAATGATTCTTGCTATCAGATAGAGCAATTCTCTTACTTTGTTCAAAAATATCTTATCTTGCGCAAGAATTTGTACTTGGCTTGTCATAATGTTTACACAAAAACAGTTTAATACAAAGCAACAAAACAAAGCTCTGTGAACACTTGATTGCAATTGCATTGCATTTAATTTAAAGATAATTTTGGGGAAAACTGACATTTTTCATTCGTAAACATGGTATATTTCATCACTTATTTAAAGTGGCCTCTTTGATTACTCCTTTTGATAATGGTTTATAAATTTCTTCATCAAGGTCCTAAAAATCTCTTTTTAAATTTATTCCTACATACTTAATTTTTATACATATTGCAAGTGAAATATTTTCTATTTTATTTTATTTCTGTTTATTAAGTGTATGGAAGGCTTTTCTTTTTTCTTGTGGATGTTGTTTCTAGAAATCTTCCTGAAGTATATATAATTGTCCTAATACTTTGTTGGCAGAAATTCTTGCAATTATGTTGCTTGAAAATTGGAGCACACTTTTCTATTACTTTGCAATTCTGCTGCCTTATTTTTTTATTTTGACTAGAGCCTTATACATTGCTGAACATAAACTTAGTTGTATATTTGTCTTTTGTTTCTGTTCTAAGGAATTCTTCTAAAATTTGGTCACAGAAGGAAAGAATTTAGTGTGGTTTTTGACACGTAACTTTTATTAAGAAAAAAGAATTTTTCTTTTTTAGTTGGCTAAGAGGTTTTCAACACGAAATTATTTTGTCACACGATAAAGATATTGAAAGGAGAAATAATGTGCGGCTTAAAATCAATGACGTTAATAACAAAAGGAGATGACCACAGGAAGTTTATAAGCAAAAATCAAAGGTAAAAGTGTCTACAAAGCCAGGGTCCTGAAGGATTGGAAAAGTCAACTGCTTCTATACTCCAAGAAAAAAATGATTGAAAAAGACTTCAAGAGACCAGGAGTCAGTGACACTTCTTAGTTGAATGCAGTGACTCCATCAACTTTGAGACAAAAAAGTGGCTTTTTAACTCAAGCCTGGTAGCCTCAAGGTAGCTGCAAATTACCTGAGAGACAGGGTGGAGGAGAGGGAGTAAAGAAATAAAGAGATATGTGGTCCAAATTCCAAAGAACTTCAAGTAGAGTTAACAGAACATGGACCTAACTAGAAGTAAATAAAACAGAAGCATACTAATTACTTGAGAGAATTCGCTGCCAAAGAATTCTTTAGCCTTATCTAAAAAGCCTACAACTCTTCAATGAGTCTTAAAACAACTCACCTGCAGGAAGTAAACTGTGTGAGCTGTGCATCTCTCAGGGAGGGCATTCTCCATCACCCACATCAGATGTGGCCATGATGGATAATGAAATGGAGAGAATGTCTCTGAGTAAAGGCTCAGATCCTAAAGAACCAAGCAGATGGTCTCTCCTGCAGAGAGCAGAAATGGAGTCTATTGAAGGAGTTTCCCCTCTTCCATGGTAGAGGGCCTCTTTCCTAAAGTAGCCCCAGTGTATTTTAGATGCTTACTAAGCATTTCCCAATTTTACTTTGCCTGCATAGCACTGTCTACATGGTTATTCTGTCCCTGTCTCATATTTTATATGGGAATGAAGGGAAATCACTTTTTTTGACATACCTTGAGGAGCTACAGCCAAATGTAAATGGAGCAGCTGCCCAGAAATCCTGAACTCTGAGCTAGTATTAATGTGGAGTGGAATGTCTGGGTTGCCACCATGGGGAAGCTGTGAATGTGCTTTAGGTGATGGTAAAAGAGTAAAATGTGTATTTGGTGATAAGAAGTAGGGATGGTTGCAGTGGCAATGATAAGTATTTATCAAACCCATTTCATTTTACTGTTGGCCACATTAGAAGACTTTGTTGGTCACTGTCCCATTGTGGTAGCAGAGCTAATTCTGGCCAGTGGGATGAGGGTGAAAGTGATGTGTATCTCTTTTGAAGTTGGCCATCAACTCTCCTACATAACCCTCCATGTTCCTTTTCTTCCTTAGAGGAATTTAGAGGCTTTGTGTTGACATGGGAGAAGGTTCACTGAATGACTGCAAAATCCAGAACAGAGAATTGCACTCCACCTCTACCCCACACTTTCCACCAGTGATTTTGGTTGAGAGTGAGCATAAAATTTTATCGTGTTAAAATGAGTTTTTGCTTTTTATTTGTTACTGTAGAATAACCTAGCTTAGTCTAATTAATATAATAAATCAACTTTTCTCCATTGGATTATTCTTACTGGCTTACCATGTATTCATTAATGTTGTCCTACTTTGAAAATATCTTCCCCTTGGCTTCAAAGACTACTGCAGCTTATTTCTCTGCTCCCTATTCAAAGTACAGCATTGGGAGAGGATTCTTCTCTCAAAATCTCCACTTCCTCCTCCCATTAATTCCTAACACAGTGGTCATTTCCCTGTCAGTATTTATTTTGAATTCCTAGCAATATTTATAATGGTCGACTATGTCCTTTGGTTTTCTTCCTCATGGCCATTTTTTCTTGACCTTCTTGCTTCAGTCCTCAGAATGTAGGAACATCCCAGACCTGTCTCTCTCTCTCTCTCTCTCTCTCTCTCTCTCTTTCTCCTTTTTTCATTTGGCATCACTGGGGTTTGAACTCAGGGTCTGCCACTTGCTAGGCAGGTGCTCTACTACTTGAACCACTATACCAGACCTCAGACCTTCTCTGAGCTATTTAATTTACAGCCATGGTAACTGGTGCAAATCACACTGATGACTCTGAAGTGTACCATATTTATACTAGTGGAATTCAAATTTTTATGTTTATCCAAAAACTCTAACTTGAGCACAAGATTTATATATTCACCTGTCTACTTGATATTTCAATGTGGAGGTCTAATTTGTATCTCAAACTTAACATGAACAAAACAGAGCTATTAATAGCTCCTTCAAACCTTTCTCTTCTTCCCTAAGATTTCCCACTTTTATAATGTCATCACTGTGCTCAGTACCTAAACTTAGAATTCCTCTTTGACTTTTCTATGCTCAGTCTTTTCCTTGTGTTCTTTAGTCACTCCATTAGCAATGTCCCCTTGCCATTGTCATTTACCAACTTTAATTCAAGACACTATAATTTCTTGGTTTGAGAGCTGGTCTTGCTATTTTCTTTGCAGTCTTCTCAAAGCAGCCAGTGGTATCTTCTCAGAGGATAAATCTGAGAATGTCACCCTTCTGCTAAAGGCCTTTAGGAATCTCAGATTGATGCTAGAATAAAATTCAGATTCCTTCAACCCACAGGATCTTATTGTAATCTATTGCCTGCCTGATTCTCCAGTTACATCTCTCCTCTTGCCCCAGCATACACTAAATTTACCCTTACCACTCTTATTGTCTCTCATTGATGTTAAGATCATTCTCTGCTCTGCCTCCAGGCTACCTATTCTTTATGGTTGGAATGATTTCTTATGGATCTTATGGTGGCAGGCTCCACCTAATCTGACTCTGTTCTAATGTTCTCACCTCATAGAAACAAACATAATTCTTCAGTAATTTTCCATCTCTTTAACTAATTTTCTTTTCTTTATAGCATAAATTTTGTCCAAATTTATTATTTTTTGTTATGTGTGACTAATTGGCTCTAAGGAGGTTGATTATATGGTTATAAAAGGCTGTGCTTCCAGTGGTTCTGCTTAAATCATCATACTATTCTTTATAAGCAAGTGAAGGGAACTTTGGGTATTAGCCTTTATACTGGGAAATATCAAGCAGGAGCTAAATATAATGAATGTGGCAAGAATTGAAGAGTAGTGCTGGCTTTTGTGCACAGAAATGTACTAAAAACCACTGGATCAAATAATTACTTAATTATATTGTGCCACAGGTTGAATGCCACCTGATTATGGCTCCATTTCAATTTTCAGCCGACAGCCTGGTGCAACCAGCACTTTCAAATGCCATGGTAACATTGCCTGCTGGAGCATCTTATCCTTGGTGAAAATGTTTTTTTTTCTTTCTGGTTGCTTGGGCACCACTTTCATTAAACTGCAATCAAGCCTCTGCTCTACAATGTTTCTATTTTCAGAGGTAGTTCCACCTTTCAAGAATCCATTCTGTACTTGACAAAGTGTACTGGCTCACTCTTTACGGGCATCCACACAGGACCCTCTGTGATGGAGGTTTTATTCTGGCTTCTGTCCTCACTTCTTCTGCTGGCCTCCTAATCCTCATCACTTATTCTTTTTTTAAACTAGTATTTGCACATTATAGATGTATAGGGGTACATTGCAATATTTATATAAGTGCTTACAATATGTCTTAATTAGATTCACCACCTCCAGCTTTCTCCTTTATAACCTCTTCCCCCTTCTTAGAACAATTTCAACAGGTTTCATTGCTCTGTTTTCATACATGAATAAAAATATACTTCCACCATGTTCGACCTCTCCCTTCCCACTGGTACCCACCACTGGATAGCATCTGTTTTACCTTCTTGTCCTTCATTTATGAAAGAAAAACACTTTTGTAGTATATGTTAGTTGTAGAGAGGCTTTGTTGTGAAATTTCCATATATATATGTATTGCCCCCCAAATTGGTTCATGTCCTCCATTATTCTCCTCCTCTTCTATTACCCTTTTATGGTGACTTTAACAAGTTTCAGTGTTCCATATTCATACTCATATACAAAGTACATCACCCATATTCACCTCCTTTACTTTCTTCATTTATCCTGCTCCTCCTACTGCTGCCCTCCCCTTAACATGACCTATTTTATGTTCCTGTTCTTCATTGTTTAGGTGTCCATTGTTTAGCAGCACTTACTCTTTAGGTTCCCACCTTTGTCCCTCCAGTCCCAATGAACACGTGGCTCAGTTCTTTTAGCCTCAGCTCTTTCTTATTGGCTAGAAACCTCCATGTATGTGCAGAAGACCCTTAGTATTCTCTGGTATATGGTTTGTAGGAGACCACAGTTGAGAAAAATGGTCAGGATGCAGAGAGTTCAGGACTGTATTGAGGATGGTTGATTAATTTTCCCCATGTTACCACCCAATCTCCACTAAAGGCATGCCAACTTTCAAGACATCTCAAATTTTCACTTGTTCACTTAAATTATGCACTTCCCCTTTTACTTTGCTTTTGGGGGCACCATTTGCTTTTTGTGAACCATGCTTTCACAAAATTAAGGGCAGGGAAGTACCCAGCAGATCACATGAGGATTTAAACACAACTGATAGAAATTTGGGACTGAGTGTCACATCAACTGAGCTATGGAATAAGCACATGGGAATTAAATATTTTTTGAAATTTGTTTTGATTTTTAAAAAAATGTCATTACTTTTTGACAACACTTGGTCAAAGCCATATGTGCTAAATCCACGAATAAGGTAAGCTTATTGTAATTAGTGGCATCGTCACCAAGATATTCTTTTTTATAATCCTGGCATCTCTTATTCTTGGCTACTGATTCCTGGGCAGCTCCACTGAGCACCTAGGCTGGCATTTAGTTTCAGACATGATCTGACTTTCAGATGCTATTCTCCAACCAGGAGACTTAGAACCTTATGTTGGTAAGGGGAATTAAATATGTAATAGCTTATTAAGGATTGCTCTGTACTCTTTTCCAGTATCTTAATTCTTTCCATTAAACTCATCCATGGGAAATATTAGCAATCCCATGCTGCTCAGGGTGCTTTCACGGATATCAGCTGTCTAGGGACTGATTCAGATACCTCCTGGGAAACTAGTTTTCATCTAGACTTCTTCTCATTTGACCAACTCACTTGGCAAAATTCCTGGGAGGTCTAACTTGAGTAAGTGCTTACTACTACTTTGAATAGACCGAAATATTTTAGAGGTGAAGTTTTAATTTGAATAAAAATAGAGCTGTCTGACAGGGAAGATCCTCCTTATTCTTGAACACAAGGTCTGTATTAGTTTGCTAGAGTAGCCATAAAGTACTCCAGACTAGGTGGCTTTAAAAAATAGAAATATATTTTCTCACAGTTTTGAAGGCTAGAAATCGAAGATCAAGTTATCTGCAGGATAAGCATGTTCCTTCTAGGGAACATGGGGAAGAATCTCTCCAAGCTACTTTCCTTAGCTTGTAGGTGGCCACTGTGTCTGTCTGTCTTCACATCATCTTCCCTCTGTACCTGTCTGTATTGTACTTTCCAATCAATTAGGACCTATTTTAATGACCTCAATCTAACTAAATTACCTTTGTAAAAATCCTGTCTCCAAATATTGTTACATTTGGAGGTACCAAGTATAGGGCAAAGACTTCAATGTGAACTTTGGGGGCTGGGAAACAATTCGCCTCATAACAGATCTCTAAGCTTTTGAGAAACAGTCTACTAAAACTTACATCTGTCCCTTTCACAACTTGCCTGAAACTAAGCAAGTAAATGCTATGAATACCTTAGCTTATTCTTGCCAATGAATGTTTGCACTGGCCTTTACTTTGACCTGGAATGTTCTTTCCCTCGTTGCTATGTGTTTATCACTTCATTCAGCCCTCTGATTAAAGTATCTATCTATCTATCTATCTATCTATCTATCTATCTATCTATCTATCTATATCTAACATCTATCAATCAATCATCTATCTGTCTAACTAATTTTATTAAATTTCACAGTAGCCTGGTGAAGTAGTCACTATTTTTAACACCGTTTGCCAGCAGGAAAACATGATTGTTGACTTATTTTCCATTGGGTATTGCCAGACACAACTTGGAAACATAAATATTTGTTGAATAAGTAAGTTGAAGGACAATAAATGCAAAGCTGATACAAATAGAAAGGTATAAAATTAGGTGGGAGGACTTAGTTATACAGACCCAAAATTAGCTTAGAATAATTTTTTTAAATATTGAAATGAGAACATAATACTAAAATTTCTTACAGATTTCAAGGGTGCTAAGAATGTATATATGGATCCTATCTTATAGGATAGCTAAATTATATAATCTGTGGTTATAGATGGAAAGTGTACATCAGAATCAACTGGGAAATTTTTGAAAGCTTCACCAGACTTACTGAATTAGAATTCTGGAAGGAAGGGTCAAGGCATGCAAAATTTTCACTCTAGACTGACTACAAACTTAACCTAGGGAAGAGTTATGGTGACCATAACCTTTTCTTGTTATGTAGAGGGTGAAGTAGCATATTGAAACCATCCTAGACTTTGGAAGTTATTCAGACCAGGATTCAAATCTAACTCCAATGTTAAGGACTGAATATGACTCCCCTAAATTCTTATGCTGAACTCTAATCTCCAGTGTGATGGTGTTGAAGGGAGGTAGGGAATTTGGGAGGTGGAGCCTGATGAATGTGAACAGTGCTCTTATTGAAGGCTTCCTCTTTTTCTGTTGTGCAAGGGTAATGAGAAGTTTGCAAAAGAGGGAACTTAGTAGCTCCTGGGATGGTGCTACTACCCTGATCTTAGTACTTCCAGCCTCTAAAACTGACTTAAATCTCTGTTGTTAATAATCCACTAGTCTGGCACTTCATGACAGCAGCCTGAATTTATTAAGACACTGGGAGTAGAAGAGAGAAAGTTATGGTGTTGGAGGTGAGAGTAATCATAACTCTTCCTTGCTATGTGGAAGGCAGGGTAGTATGTTAGAACCATCATGTTTTGGAAGTTATTCATACCACGCCTTACATCCTAGCTCTGCCCTTGATTTGGTGTGCATAATTTGAACTTCTAGAGCTAAAGATTTCTCAAATGCATGAGTATAATATTTCGTATTCTAAAAGGTTCCTAAAATTAATGAAATTATTCTATTTAGTGGAGTGTCAGGTTCATAATTAAGTCCTCAATCCATGAAAACTACTCTAAATAGGAAGTTTATGAGAAAGAAAGGAAATGGTGGGAATATTTTATGTTTGTAATTGCATCAAAACCAATCTTTAGGATATCTGAAAGACTGCTGTTTGCCTGAATTTGCTACTAAGCACACCAGAACCTTTCAGATATTCCAAATTCCAGTAAAATATCCAGTATCAAAGTTTTCAGGTAGGGAATCATGTTCTTGGCCATGACAAAAGAATCTCAAATCTTACAAGAAATCTAATCTTCAGTGTGATGGTGTTGAAGGGAGGTAGGACATTTTTAACTCAGAAATTCTTGGGGCTGCTGCCAAGGACCAATGATGTTTTCAGTCTTGGTAGCAATAATTGCAGCCAATTTTTAATTTGGTCCAAGCTGAATAATTTGAGAAAGCTTATTAGGTATTATTTCATTATCCAAAATCATTCTTATTTTTCAGCAAAGGAGAACAATCACCCATTAGGTAGATTCAAATGGAAGAACTTCTGTGAGCTTAGGGAATATTTTCATCATGCATGAACTGGTAGGGCTTTAACCCTCAAAGATGCTCTCATTCTGAAATCCTGCTGAAAATCTGACCTTTTTGACTTTGACTTTACTAAAGCACTGTAGATGTGAAAATGATTAGCAATCAGCTTGCATCACTTACTCTTCCTGTTGTTCGCTGGGCACAGTTTAAATCAAAATCATTTGCATAACTGAATTTCTTCTTCTTCCATGTTGTGTTGGGAGCTCCTTATTATGAGTTATTCCAAAGGTGAATTATCTTAATGGATTCAATGTGCATGAAAAATTAACAGATGTTTGTGGCAGTCTAAATCTATTTCACTTTGTTTAAAGATGTGATTTAAGCTCATCTGTCTTCAAATCACTTCTAAATGATTCAACCACTGAGCATGTTACAAAGGGAAGGCTCTGCCCAGAGAAAGTCTGTAGGCCAAATTGTACTTTAATTTTTCAAAGAAGTGAATGATTTCCATTGTTTGAAATACTTACCATTTCTAAAGGAAGGCAAGAGCCTCTGCCTATGCTGAGATTTTTCTGTAGCTTCTAGAAAATTGAGGAAATGAATTTGCCAGCAGGAGTGGTGTTCTATATTAGGAAATGTGCACATTGGCAGATGTTCAAGGGAGTGCTACCTGAGTGGAGAGAGCCATTTAGGGCTATTCAAATTTAAATCCCTGATTTGAGCTGAATACCAAAGTGGAGCAGTAAACCCATTTGTAGCATTTGTGCTTGGTTCAAGTCAGAGGAAATGCAATGTTCATACTATCTATGCTTGTCGTTATGAACGTATCCATTTGCAAATGGGTCATTGTTTAAATGTATTTATATAGCAATGTAAATATAGCCTTCAATCCAGTAACTTAATGGAGATAATAGTAACATTTTTCATATATCTGTTGCACATTATTTATTGGGTTGTAAGCATAATTCAGAAACAGAATTACATAATCTTGGAGACTCTCAATATATCACACATCTCCATTGGCTATATAGGGAAATAAAATAAATATAAAGCTCTTTTAGATTTATAGGAACAAATCACTCACTTTTCTTTGGAAATACATTTCTGTTAGTTATTCCATAAAAACATCTGAAGCATGTAGTTCATTTAGCTATTTTTAAAGCCTACCCAACTTCCAAAAGTACTTTTGATTCAGTTTGGATACCAGTGGGTACTTCACTTGAACCTCTTGATAATAATCGACAACTAAGCAATTGTGAAATCCACATTTAATCAATTAAGATGCTAAATTCCCATTTTAACTCCCTTCTTGAACTAAATTGAAATATTTTCTTTGCTGTTTTGAATGTATTAGGGATTTAGTTACTGTATTATTATGGTGGGGCAAGGGAATTTATCATGTAATTAAATTATGTGTAAAATTTAATCTCTATTTCAAAAACACAAATATTATTGGAGTGAAGAGGGACTTTGGAAGTTGTTTATTTTTACCTGCTTCATTTGATAAATAAAGAAAAAAATGAGATAAGATCAAAGCATTAATTAATGGCAGAACTAGATGACAGTTCTGAGAGCTCAGATTAATTAGAATAATTAAAATTACAGCAAAACTAAGACCTATCAATAATTTTCCTGAAAATACTTCACTGAATCAGTTTTACTGTTGCATATAATCAAACTTTACTGAAAAATAAAATTACAAATACATTATTATGGTAGCCATTGTAAAATCACACAGAATTATATGAACGCCTTAAACTAACTAGCACTTCTGAATGTGTAAGGATTCTAAGACAAAGCATTTGTGAAGTTGCATGATTTCCTCGTGTTGCTTTCCATGGGCCTCCTAGGTTTTTTTGAAGGTCAGCTCTGCACTACTGAACAAACTACAGGAAAAAGAGGTTGAACTTGCCCGGATATTGGAAGGTTTATATAGCTCTATGCACACTTGATAGACACTAATAAGGATTTGAACTTTGAGCTTGTCATATTTGTGTGTGTGCATGTGTGTATGAGTATATGTGTTTATTTCTTTCTCTGTCAAGACTGGTATGCTACATCTCTCACCAAAGTCATGAATCCCAGTATATACAAATTCAAGTTTATACAATAACAAATTCTTCCCATCCCCTGTCAATGATACTTTTGAAACAGATTTTTCTTTTATGTGAACCTTCTTAGGTTATTCCACACTTAGTATGTGTACCCCTTTTATTTCACATATGATGTTTATTTATTTATTTTTATTGTTAGACTAGGTGAAGAGGAAATGAAAGTTCTGCTCCAATTGGGGAGCTATCCTGGATTCCCTAAATGCCTCTCTTTTTTTCTCTTTTACTCTTCATATTTTTACTTGTTTTCTTTTTTTATTGTATTGTTTTTACATTTACTTACATATGTATACATTATTTGTGTCCCCACCCTCCAGTTCCTGGCAGAATCTGTTTCATCCAACTTTGTTCCTGGCAGAATCTTATTCTCCAACTTTGTTGAAGAGAAAACATAAGAGATAATAAGAAAAACAGTGTTTCAGGGAATTTAGTTTTTCAAGCTCCCTGTATATTCTGGTTATCAGCCCCTTGTCTGATGTATAGCTAGCAAAGATTTTCTCTCATTCTGTGTGTGATCTCTTCAATTTAGAGATAATTTCTTCTGTTTGTAGAAGCTTTTTAATTTCATGTAGTCTCATTTGTCAATCCTTTTTCTTAGTTGCTGAGCTGCTTGAGTTCTACTGAGAAAGTCCTTGTCTTTATCTATTGTTTCTAGGGTATCATCTGTTCTTTCCTGTACTAATTGCAGGTTTCAGGTCTGATATTAAAGTCCTTAATCCACTTTGAGTTGATACTAGCACAAGATGACAAGCATGGATCTAGTTGTAGTTTTCTGCAGGCAGATATCCACTTTTCCCAGCAACATTTGTTGAAGAGGCTGTCTTTTCTCCATTGTATGTTATGGTGCCTTGTCAAAAATAAAAGCTGATGATTCATATCTGGGTCCTCTATTCTGTTCCACTGGTCTTTATATTTGTTTTTTTTTTTTTGTTTGTTTGTTTTTGCCAGTGCCAGGATGTTTTTACTGGTATGGCTCTGAAGTATAGTTTGAAGTTGGGTATTGTGGCACCTCCAGTATTGCTCTTTTTGCTGACTATTGCCTTGACTATTCATGATCTTGTGTTTCCAAATGAACTTAAAGATTGATTTTTCAATGTCTGTGATGAATGTCACTGGGATTTTGATGAGAATTGCATTGAACATGTAGATTGGTGAAGTTGTTTATGGTATCTAGGAGTTTTAGGGTGGAGTTTTTTGGGTTTTTAGGTATATCATCTGCATATAGGGATAGTTTGACTATTTCTTTACCTATTTGAATTCCTTTTTTTCTTCTTCTTGCCTTATTGCTCTGGCTAGGTATTCCAGGACTATGCTGAATAAGAGTGGGGAGGGTGGGCACCCTTGTCTCATTCCTGTCATTTGGGGAAATGGTTTCAGTTTTTCCCCATTAAGTATGATGTTGGCTGTTGGTTTTTCATAGATAGTCTTTGTAGTGTTGAGGTACATTTCTTCTATTCCTAGTTTTCTTTGAGCTTTTATCATGAAATGGTGTTGAATCTTATCAAAGGCTTTTTTCTATATCTATTGAGATGATCAAGTGGTTTTTGTCTTTGCTTCTGTTAATATGCTGCATTACATTTATTGATTTGCATGTGTTGAACCATCCCTGCATCCCTGGGATGAAGCCAACTTGGTCATGGTAAATGATCTTTCTGATATGTTGTTGTATTTGGTTTGCCTTTTTTTGAGGATTTTTGCATCAGTGTTCATTAAGGAGCTTGGCCTGTATTTCTCCTTTTTGGACGTGTCCTTGTCTGGTTTTGAGATGAGTACAATACTGGCTTCATAAAATGAATGAGGCAGTGTTCCTTCCCTTTGTATGTCATAGAAAAGTTTAAGGAGAGTTGGTATTAGTTCTTTAAATGTCTGATAGAATTCAGTAGAGAAACTGTCAGGTCCTGGACTTTTCTTTTTTGGAAGACTGTTGCTGCTTCTATTACATTTTGTGTTATAGATCTGTTTAGAAGGTTAATATCCTCTTGGTTCAGTTTTTGATAGTCATAAGTAGGTAGAAATTTGTCCATTTCTTCAAGATTTTATAATTTATTGGGATATAGGTTCTCAAACTAGTCTCCGAAGATTCTCTGGATTTCCTTTGTGTTTATTGTTCTCTCTCCTTTTTTCATTTTTGATTTCACTAATTTGTATCTTTTCCCTTCTCATTTTAGTCAGATTTGCCACGTGCTTGTTAATCTTGTTTATCATTTTTTTTGAAGAATCAGTTTTTTATTTCGTTAATTCTTTGTGTTTTTTTGGTCTCTGTTTCATTAATTTCAACCATTAAGTTTTAAAAAAGTTTTCTCCTTCTGCTTGTTTTGGGTCTTGCTTATTCTTGTTTTTCTAGGAGTTTGAGATGTAGAAATAGGACATTTATTTGAGCTCTTTCTGTCCTTTTAATATGTGCACTCATGGCTATAAACTTTCCTCTTAGAACTGCCTTTGCTGTGTCCCGCAGGTTCTCATAGGTTGTGCTTTCATTTTCATTAAATTCCAGGAAATTTTTTTTATTGTTTTATTATTCATATGTGCATACAAGGCTTGGGTCATTTCTCCCCCCTGCCCTCACCCCCTCCCTTACCACCCACTGCACCCCCTCCCTCTCCCCCCCATCCCCTCAATACCCGGCAGAAACTATTTTGCCCTTATCTCTAATTTTGTTGAAGAGAGAGTATAAGAAATAATAGGAAGGAACAAGTGTTTTTGCTGGTTGAGATAAGGATAGCTATACAGGGAGTTGACTCACATTAATTTCCTGTGCATGTGTGTTACCTTCTAGGTTAATTCTTTTTGATCTCACCTTTTCTCTAGTTCCTGGTCTCCTTTTCCTATTGGCCTCAGTTGCTTTTAAGGTATCTTTTGACTTCCTCTCTTATTTCTTCTATGACCCACTGATCGTTGAGCAATGTGTTCTTCATCCTCCTATTGTTTGTGTATTTTCTGTTGTTGCTTTTGTTGATGAGTTCTAGTTTTATTGCATTGTGATCAGATAGTATTCAGGGGGTTATTTTCTATTTTCTTATATTTGCTGAGGCTTGCTTTGTATCCTAAGATATGATCAATTTTGGAGGAAGTTCCATAGGCTGCTGAAAAGAATGTATATTGTGTTGTTGGATGAAATAGTCTGTAGACATCAGTTAGGTCCATTTGGTCTGTGGTGTCATTTACGTCTAGAATTTCTTTCTTTATTTTTTGATTGGATGACCTATCTATTGGTGATAGAGGGGTATTAACATCTCCCACTACCACCATGTTGGAGTCTACGTGTACTTTTAAGTCCTCTAGTGTATGTTTGCTGAAATTGGGTGCACTGACATTGGGTGCATATAGGTTGATAATTGTTTCCTTTTGATGTTTTGTCCCTTTTATTAGTACGAAGTGTCCTTCTTTATCTCTTTTGACCAATGTAAGTTTGAAGTCTACTTTGTCTGATATAAGTATTGCTACTCCTGCCTTTTTTCAGGGGTCATTAGCTTGGTAAAACTTCTTCTAGCCTTTCACCCAAGGCATTGTTTATTTCTGTCAATAACGTAGGTCTCTTGCAAACAACACATTGTCTGATCTTCCTTTTAAATCCAGTTTGCCAGATGGTGTCTTTTGATGGAGAAGTTGAGTCCACTGACATTCAGTGTTAATATTGATAGGTATGTGGTGATTCCTGCCATTTAGTTGTTTTTGTTGTTCAAGGATTTCATTGTGTGCAGCCGAATCAATGCTATGCTCTGATTACTTGTCTTTTCTCCTGTGGTTTAATACTTCCCATCCTTTTGTGGTTCTCTTTGCTTTCATCTTCTGTGTGCAGAATTCCTTGTAGAATCTTCTGTAGTGGTGGCTTGGTGGTCATGTACTGTTTTAGTTTCTGTTTATCATGAAAACTTATTTCTCTGTCAATTTTGAGTGATAGTTTTGCTGTATAGAGTATCCTAGGGCTGAAATTATTTTCATTCAGTGCCTGATATGTCTCACTCTATGCCCTTTTTGACTTTAAGTTTTCTGTTGAGAAATCTGATGTTATTTTGATGGGTTTACCTTTATATGTTATTTGTTTTTTCGCTCTTACAGGCTTCAATATTCTTTCTCTGTTCTCTGTGCTTGTTTTAATGATAATATGCTGTGGAGAAGTTCTATTTTGGTCATGTCTGTTTGGTGCCTTGGAGGCTTTCTGTACCTGGATGGGCAAAACTTTCTCAAAATTTGGGAAATTTTCTGTTATTATTTTATTGAATATATATGTATTCCTTTGGCTTGCACCTCTTCTCCTTCTTCAATGCCCATGATTCTCAAGATTGGTCTTTTAATGGAGTCGCTGAGTTCTTGCATATTCCTTTCACAGTTCTTGAGTTGTTTGACTAAGAGTTCTTCTGTTTTTTCTTTAATATCTATGTTGTCTTCAAGTCCTGAGATTCTGTCTTCCACTTGTTATAGTCTGCTGGAGTAGAATTCCACTGTGTTTTTTGTTTTACTAAAGGAGTTATTTCCAGGATTTCTGTTTGATCCTTTTTTTGGTAGTTTTCCTTATCTTTGTTCAACTCCTCTTATATTTTGTGTTGTCTACTTTAATTCATATACCTCTTTTTTATAGTGTCCTTTGTTTCACTTTGTGTTTACTGAATCTGCTCTGAGTTCATTTATTTGTTTATGTGTCTTCTCTTATGTTCTTTATTTTTGGTGTTGCTGAAATTTCTCGAGTGCATCTTGTACTTTATGGTTAACCATGTCTAGTATCTTCTCCATGAGTTTCTCAGTGATTTCTTCTATGATTTCCAATTTGAGAGATTTTTTTTATGGGTTTCACTGGGCTCATTAGTGACATTTACTATTATTTTGTTAGGGTCAGGAACTAGTTATTCATTTTCTTCATTTCCCACCAAATCCTCTGTTGAATTATTTTTTTGTGGAGTATGGTTTCTATCTCTTCTTATTCTCCCATTGTTCCACTTAGTTCTGTGCAACTATGTTCTTAATAGGCTAGTTTGTGGTTTTAATTGCCTGTTTTCTTTCCCTTGATTCAATTTTTGAGTTGTGACTGACTTGGTTGTTAGCTAGGTTTATGTGGTCTTTCTGTCCCTGGCCTGCAGTTTAAATTAGCAATAATAAGTTCACAGGTTCAGTACCAGACAGTTGTTTACATATTATATAGAAAACTCCTTGGAAATAATATCTATAAACAGTGGGAGTTGGTGGGGGGGTAATGGTTATTAGGTTCAAGATGGAAACATGGGTAATTGGTTAACAAGGCACTAAAAGAGGGGTCAGAAATTCGGGGGGTCTAGTGGGGGAAGAGGATTGGAGGTGCTGGGTCTTGTGGCCCTTATGTGTGTTAGGGTATATTTCTGCTGTAGTAGAAGGTTCTTGTGTCAGGGATTGCAGTGGGATAGGGGTGTGTACCTTTGGTACAGTAGGTTAGTCTATGGGTGGTGAGTGTGTAGGAGGGAGGGGTAGTGTGGTGGCAGGCTGGGGAAGGATAAGAGGGGCAGGTGAAGACAAAGGGAAAGAGTGAATGAGGAGGGGCAGAAAGAGTAGTTGGGAGGAAGAGCAATGGAATGTAGTACAAGAAAAGGGGGGAAATGAAGGGAGTAAGAATAGGGATAAGAAAATAGTGATGGTAAAGTTAATAATACAAAAAAAAATACAAAAGAACACCAAGTACAGCAACGACAAAAAGTTCAGTCTGCTTGGTAAAAGTTCTGGAGTTATTCCTTTGGTGTCCAGTCCTGGTATTGGTGCTTGGTATTCTGGGCTTTGTGGGAAAGGGTTCTGCCCCTCTTGTCAGACAGCTTGGGGTAGAGATGGCTGGAGGATTTTTTTTCTGCTTTCCTTGGTATTATGGGCCTTCCATTACAAGCTGGAGCTTTGATTTGGTCTCACCAGGTGAATGGCTTGTGAGTAGTATTTGGTTCCTCTGTCCACCGGTAGGTTGCAGTTGGGGCCTGAGGTAACACACTGCTAGTTCATGCAAGGTGTTCAGAGCTGTGGTTGTTTTCACCAGGCAGCAGCTGTTGCCCTACAGCTGCAGCGCTGTCTGATCAGCCCCTCCCCCAGCAAGGTGCAGCAATTCACTTTTGAGTACTGCCCTCAGTCTTACAAGACCAGCTCAGGGATCTATCACTGGTCTAGCTTTGGGAGGCTGGCTGGTCACCTTACCCCTGCTCTCAGCTTTTGTTACTTTTCCTGCCTTTATTTGCTGGGAGTTTGTCTCCTTGATCCACCCCTGATCACTGGGGCAGGTTCAGCATTCCACACACCCCCCCTCCCGCCCCGCCCCCTGCTGTTGGTGTTAAGTTGCAATTTGCTGTTTATACTTTTCAGTTTTGTTTGGAGGGGATTCAGTCTGTCCAGGGACTGCACTGGATTATGTTTCTGGGGGATAGGTAGGGTTGTCACGTGTGGTGTGTGTTGCTTACCTGTTCATTCTGCAAACAGAACGCAAGCAGCTTTGGAACTGGCCAGCAGGGAGAAATGGCTCTCTACTTTTTTCAGTGCTGTGTGTGTAGGGAGGCTTTCCACAGGTTAGGTGTCTAGGATGTCACAGTTTGGTTCTGACTGATGCTCTGTCTTCTGGTTATTGAGACAAGAAAAAGAAAAAAAAAGAAGAAAAGGCCAGGGAGCTTTTTCTCAGAGCAGACACACCCTGCTGGCTGTGTTGTGCTGGGATTTTCTGAGATGTTCGGGGCAATTAAAAGCTGTTTTAAGGGATCAGTCCTTGAATTTTATGTGCACCTTATGTGCTGGCAATTACTATTTTGGCTAGAAGCAAACAGAATTACCCAAGTGTAGCTCCCACATCTCAAGGTGGTTTCTGGAGTCACGGAGCTCAGAAATTCTGATCCCCTACCCTAACTGCCACCTTTAATTCTCTTATTCTTCATATTTAATCTAAGAACAAACAAAACTAACCTTTTATGGATTCCCTATCTCTTAAGTCCAACATTCTCTTCCATCTCTATCATCCTTATCAATAACTTCTTCTCATCATTGCAGTGCTTCCTGACTTTACTCTCTACGAGGCAGAAACCCTTTCATGGTGTGCTTACTCCTGTCTGTCTTCTCTCTTCCTGATATTGCTTGTTCTACATTTGAAGGTCTGGCTGGGCTATTCCACAGATGGCATGTTCACACTCCAATATTTTTTCTAAATGACAGTTTTACTGAGATAAGATTCACATATCATGAAATTCAGTCCATCAAAAGGTACAACTTAAAGGTTCTCAGTATAGTCAGACAGTTGTGTAAGCACCATCACTGCCTAAGTTTAGTTCATTTTTATCACTCCATTCCTCATTACCCTGTTTATTTCTCCTCCAGTCCTTATACTTTGTCTCTATGGCTTTGTCTATTCTGAACATTTCTTCTTGTTCTTGTTCTTGTTTTTGTTCTTGTTCTTCTTGTTCTTATTCTTCTTATACTGGGGGTACATTGTGACATTTACAAAAGTTCTTATAATAGATTACAGTTGAATTCACCCCCTCCATCATTTTCCTTTATCTACCCTTCCCCCATTCCTGGAATATTTCAACAGGTCTCATTTTTCCATTTTCATACATGAGTCCATAATATTTCTACCGTATTAACCCTCCAATACCCTTTCCTTATATCCCTCTTCCCACTGGTGACAACTGCCAGGCAGGATATGCTTTACCTTCCTGTTCTTTGTGTTTGAAAAAGACTTTTTTGTTTAAGATGGCTTTGCAGGGAGTTTCCTTGTCACATTTCCATGTATTTATGATAATAACCCAAATTGTTTCATGCCTTTTATTTTTCTCATTTTGGAATCATACATGAGGTCTTTTGACTGGCCTCTTTCATGTAGTGTACTATTTTCAAGGTTCATCCACATTGTATCATGAATTAACTTTATTCCCCTTTATTGCTAGAAATATTCCATTGTATGGCTATATAATTTTTACTTTTTCCATTCATCAATTGGTGGACATTTAAGTTGTTTTTACTTTTTGAAATAAATAATGATGCAAAAATATTCCTATACAAGTTGTGTGGACATATGTTTTCATTTCTAATTTTGTATTTATATGAGAATAATTTTTATATCATATGGTACCTGTATGTGTACTTTCCGTGGAATTACTAAACTGTTTTCCATAGTGGTTACACATTATATAATATTCCTACCAGGGTTTCAATTTCTCCATATTTTGGACATACTTCATGTTGTCTAGCTTTTATTTTAGGTATCCTTGGAAAATGAAGGGCAACTTCATTTTGGTTTTGATTCATATTTACCTCATGGATAATAATGTTGAACATGCTTTTATGTGATCATTGGCCATTTGTACACCTTACCCGAAGAAATGTCCTTTCAACTGATTTCACTCATTTTTAATTGAGATGTTTAATTTTTTATTGTTGAGTTCTTTATATATTCTAAATTTAAGTTCATATTGGAGGTAAATGTTTTTCCTATTCAATGGATTCTCCATTTACTTTCTAGACTCTGACTAATGTTTTCAGTTTTTTCTTGCACCAGTTTGGGTGGTTTATAGTTTTTCTAGAAATGTGACCATTTTATCTAAGCTATCTAATTTGTTGTCACATAATTTTTATTTCTGTAAGTTTGTTAATAATATTTCTGTTTTTATTCCTAATTTCTACCTTGATCAGTCTAATAAAATTTTGTTAACTTTTTGTATTTTCAAAGAACTATTTTATTTTCTCTTTGTTTTTCTACTCTAGTAATTTTCCCTTATTTCCTTGCTTTGGGTTTAGTTTGCTCTTTTGTTTTTCTTATTTGTTAAGGTGGAATGTTAGGTTTTGATTTGAAATCAGGAGAATGATGGAGGGGGTGAATTTAACTAAGATATCTTGCAAGTACTTTTGTATACCCAGTACAACAATAATATGATAATAAAAAAGATTGTAAGTAATAAAATTAAATATAAAAGAGAAGCATAAATTTCCCTGTAAGCCATTTTTTAGTTGAGTCTTATAAATTTTGGTATATTGTGTTTTTATTTTCTTTCATTTCAAAATAATTTCTTGCTTTTTTGTGATTTCTTCTTTGAAAAATTGGTTAAGAGACTGTTATTTACATTCCAGATATTTGTAAATGCATAACTTTCCTTCAATTACTGACTTCCAATTTAACTTCATTATGACCTGAGAAAGGAGAATGCTCTATGTACACTTGAGAAGAATGTACATTCTGCCTTAATAGATGATCTATAGATGCTTAATAGTTCTAGTTAGTCCATAGTATTCTTTGTGTCTTCTGTTTCCTTGTTGATAATTGCCTACTTGTTAAATATATTACTACAAACAGAGTACTGAAGTCTCTACCTCAGAAAGATATTTGTCTCTTTTCCCTTAAATTCTGTGATTTTTTGCTCCATGTATTTTGGGGCTTTTCTGGATAGGTGCATATGAGTTTATAATTAATTTAGCTTCCTGATTAACTGTTCCTTTGTCATAAAATGTCCCTCTTTGTTTCTATAAAATTTCATCTTAAAGTCTATTTTGTTTGATATTAGTATAGCCTTTCCAACTGTCTTTTGGTTATTGTTTGCATGGTATTCTTTTACTTTCAATTTAGTTGTGTCTTTAAATCAAGTGTGTCTCTGGTACACTGCTAAGATCATGGTTTTGTATACATTTTGCCAAACTTTGCCTTCTGATTTGAGTATTTATCATGTGGCTACTGAGATGGTCAGGTTTACAACTGCCATTTTGCTATGTTTTTCTGCATGATTTGTGTTTTTTTTTGTTTAATGTTGTGTCCTTAGTTATAACTCTTGAAATTAGATCTTCCCTTCTACCCAGAGTTTGTTGTTTTGCTTTTTGTTATTATTATTTGTTTAGTGCCGTCTGGATTAATTTTGGTATATCTGTATTTTTTGTTGTGTGTAGACACTGAAGTCTCTGCTTATTTAATTTAGTGGCCAACTGATCACTGGAGGAGAATTTCTTTCTTTCTTTTTGAAGGTTTATCAAGGATTTATTTTAGTGTAACAGGGTAAAGTACAGACAGGGTGGTGGTGGGGGGGAGGTAAGAAAAAGAGAGAGAAACATTTCCTGGCCCCATGCAGGAAATGGGAGTGGAGAATCCTGGATGAGAGTTTCTTAAATGTCATGAGCAGTTACTGTCTCACACTTTGCAGAGGGTCTTTGCAGTTTGTTGTGAGATACTTTCAACTTTTTGGCAACTTATAACTCCACATTAGTCTTTACTTCTTGTAAACAGCCTCAAAGTTAGCCAAATTTAAGAGCTTACGGTCTTTTCAAGTCTTTCCCAGGCATGTGCATGAACTTCTATATTTCCAGGAATATGTCAGAGATTTTCGAGGCCCACTAAAGACATTTCATTCTCCTTATTTTCCTGTTAAGATTTTTGAGAAGTCTTATTTTCTAACTGTATCCCCACCTCTGGCAGCTGCTTGTTAAACTTCTGCTGCTGATTGTTTTTTGACAGATACCTTGAGGATAGGAATTTTCCCACCAACTGAGCGCTGAGTGGGGTCACCTAAAGACAAGTCCTGTGAATGGGGTATTTACAGGAAATTGACAGGGAAATTGTATGACGGTTCCCTAGGGAAAGGGCTTTTTGTAGCCCTTCAAACCCATTTTGCCTCCTCCAGTGTCTACTAAGCTGTTGTTTTTCATAACTATCCTGGTAGGAAGACTTGCTTTTTAAGGCTACTGCAGAACTGGGTAGAGAAAAACGGGAATAGGATAAGTTAAAAGACAGCATATCTCACTGTTCTTAATTAGGATTTGGCTATGTTTTCTTAGTGTACACTCCTAAAGTGGTAGTAGGCTTTTGGTTAATTTTCAGTATTCTGAAAAAGTAGCCACTTTTCTCATTGCTTTTGTGGAAGCATAGATTGAAGGTTCTTACAACGCCTTTACAAATGTACTTCTCTCCTATTTGTGATTTTAAGACTTTGTTTAAACATTATCACTTCTGAGAAACCTATCCTGAACCTACAAAACTGACTAAGCTCTCCAATTCTCAAAGCATCCAGAGACATATCCTTTCATAAATCTTGCCATACTGAAGGGAATGGTATGCTCCTATGTTTGTGTTTTTCTCTGTGTCCTGTAATTCTTTTAGGAACAGGGGTGGTTGGTATGTCACTGCTCTCTGTAGTCCCAGTTCCTTTCACAATACCTGTCTCATCTAACTTTATTCATCTGTGCTCTTTTTGTTAAGTATGTGCTTCCTTCCCTCATTCCAAAATTACCCAAAGAAAATGTGAACACAATAGTACAGGTTAAAATGAAGAACTGAGAGGACTTGAAGGACTGAAGGATGGACTGCAGGAGGTCCCAAAAGGTAATAAGTGGCCAAGGAGATACTTCTCCTCCCTAGGAAATGCCTGTTTGCATCTGAAAGGCATCTCCACCCTCAGGCAATGCAAAAATAAGCTATAAAACCCACTCCCCACCCTGACCCACAGGATCACCAGTTTCCGGGTCCCCCTGCATTCCCCAATGTGCAGTCTTTCTCTTCTCTTTTCTCCAACTAAATTCTCTACAAATAAAATCTTTCTGACCTCTGCTGTTGGAGTCTGCCTGTGCTTTCATCCTCAGAGCGGGCTTAAGAACCCTGAGCACCTGAAATTTCTGTGCGTGTCATCCATGCATCATATTTGGCGACGCACGAAGGGACCAGCTGTCACCTGAGGTCGGTATAGGTTGTGCCAAACTGGGAAAGACTGCCTAGGAATGTGAGTGTCCGGCACTCTGGTGGAGTCTGTTTTCCAGGAGAGACCACCCACCACGGCCTAGCTATGGTGGAACTCTCAGATCGGCCTTTTCTCCCTCCCTCTCTGTCTTGTTAAGGAGGGTTTCTTCCTTGGGAAACTGAGGAAAAAGTCCGAGCCCACCACAGCTGTACAGCAGCCAATCTGAGGAAACTCAGAGGCCAGGCAGAGGTTTGTACTGCACTGCCAATACTATGTGGGTGGAACTCGACTTCAGTGCACCAAGGCTTTTTCTTTTTTCCTCTCCTTAAACGCTAACGCTCTCTTTCAAGATCTGACCAGGTCTGAAAACAGCTGGTGGTAAACAGACCTGGTAACCCTTTGCAAAAAGCCCCCAAACTCTCTTGAACCAAAAAAAAAAAAAAAAAAAAACCCATGTCATGCTCCATCAGCTCCCCCTCTCCCCCCTTTCCCAGCTACCTCACACTAGATGCTGTCCCACAGGACTCTACCCCTTCAGTTAATTCTTGGAGGGGACAAAGCTCATGTTCCTTTTAGAGGAATGAAAAGCACAAGGTCAGCCTTCTTGTCAATACTGGAGCCAGCATCTCAGCTGTTCCTTTCTCTCCTGTACCCAGGTCATCCAAGAAAATTACTGTTCAAGGCATATCAGGCCAGCCTCTAGAATGTTATTTCACTCAGCCTTTAGCCTGCTCCTGGGGAGATTTCCATTTCTGTCACTCCTTTTTAATTGTCCCAGAAACCCCTACTCCTCTACTAGGGTGAGACCTTCTATCCAAATTGGGGGTACAGCTTTTACCCCCAGGAGAGTACTTTTGTTTGCCCCTAATAGAGGAACAAGTAAACCCCACAGTGTGGACAGATGGACACACTGTGGGATGGGCACGAACATCTGCCCCAGTCCTAATTCATCTCAAGGACCCCTTTTGGTTTCCCCATCAAAAACAATATCCTTTAAAGTCAGAAGTTAAGGAAGGGCTAATTCCCATAATCAAAGACTTAAAGAGATGGGGACTGCTAATAGAAAGCTCCAGCCCATATAATACTCCTATTCTCAGTGTCAGGAAGGGACCTAACAAATGGAGGCTAGTCCAGGATCTCTGCCTGATCAACAAAGCAGTAGTGCCTCTCCTGTAGTTCCAAATCCCTATATGCTTTTAGCCCAAATACCTCAGGGTACTACTTACTACTCTGTCCTGGATTTAAAAGATGCCTTCTTTTGCATTCCCTTACACCCTAAAAGTCAACCTATCTTTGCCTTTGAGGACCCTACAAGAAAGTCTGGAAAGATCACTAGGACTATCCTCTCCCAGGGATTCAGAGACAGCCCCCACCTCTTTGGGTTAGCTCTAACCCAAGATTTGGCAGAATGGCAATATCCACAAGATACTCTGCTACAATATGTAGATGACCTCCTGCTCTGTGGACCAAATAAGACTCATTTCACAAGTCACTGAGTCCTTACTAAACTTCTTAGCAGATAGAGATTATAAAATCTCTAAAGAAAAAGCGCAATTGATTTATTTTTTTATTTTCTATTTATTTTTATTGTTTTATTATTCATATGTGCATACAAGGCTTGGGTCATTTCTCCCCCCTCCCCCCAACCCCTCAATACCTGGCAGAAACTATTTTGCCCTTATCTCTAATTTTGTTGAAGAGAGAGTATAAACAATAATAGGAAGGAACAAGGGGTTTTGCTGGTTGAGATAAGGATAGCTATACAGGGATTTGACTCACATTAATTTCCTGTGCATGTGTATTACCTTCTAGGTTAATTCTTTTTGATCTAACCTTTTCTCTAGTCCCTGGTCCCCTTTTCCTATTGGCCTTACTTGCTTTTAAGGTATCTGCTTTAGTTTCTCTGCGATAAGGGCAACAAATGCTAGCTAATTTTTTAGGTGTCTTACCTATCCTTACCCCTCCCTTGTGTGCTCTCACTTTTATCATGTGCTCAAAGTTCAATCCCATTGTTGTGTTTGCCCTTGATCTAATGTCCACATATGAGGGAGAACATATGATTTTTGGTCTTTTGGGCCAGGCTAACCTCACTCAGAATGATGTTCCCCAACTCCATCCATTTACCAGTGAATGCTAACATTTCATTCTTCCTCATGGCTGCATAAAATTCCATTGTGTATAGATACCACATGTTCTTAATCCATTCATCAGTAGTGGGGTATCTTGGCTGTTTCCATAACTTGGCTATTGTGAATAATGCCGCAATAAACATGGGTGTGCAGGTGCCTCTGGAGTAACTTATGTTACAGTCTTTTGGGTATATCCTCAAGAATGGTATTGTTGGATCAAATGTAGATCAATGGTTAGCTTTTTCAGTAGCCTCCAAATTTTTTTCCAGAGTGGTTGTACTAGTTTATATTCCCACCAACAGCGTAAGAAGGTTCCTTTTTCCCTGCTTCCTCACCAACACCTGTTGTGGTCGGTGTTGCTGATGATGGCTATTCTAACAGGGGTGAGGTGGAATCTTAGCGTGATTTTAATTTGCATTTCCTTTATTTCTAGAGATGGTGAGCATTTTTTCCTGTGTTTTTTGGCCATTTGAATTTCTTCTTTTGAGGAAGTTCTGTTTAGTTCACTTGTCCATTTCTTTATTGGCTCATTAGTTTTGGGAGAATTTAGTTTTTTAAGTTCCGTATATATTCTGGTTATCAGTCCTTTGTCTGATGTGTAGCTGGAAAATATTTTCTCCACTCTGTGAGTGTTCTCTTCAGTTTAGAGACCATTTCTTTTGATGATCAGAAGCTTTTTAGTTTTATGAAGTCCCATTTATCTATGCTATCTCTTAGTTGCTGTGCTGCTGGGGTTTCGTTGAGAAAGTTCTTATCTATACCTACTGACTCCAGAGTATTTCCTACTCTTTCCTGTATCAACTTCAGAGTTTGTGGTCTGATATTAAGATCCTTGATCCATTTTGAGTTAATGTTGGTATAGGGTGATATACATGGATCTAGTTTCAGTTTTTTGCAGACTGCTAACCAGTTTTCTCAGCAGTTTTTGTTGAAGAGGCTGCTATTTCTCCATCGTATATTTTTAGCGCCTTTGTCAAAGACAAGTTGGTTATAGTTGTGTGGCTTCAAAACTGGGTCCTCTATTCTGTTCCACTGGTCTTCGTGTCTGTCTTTGTGCCAGTACCATGCTCTTTTTATTGTTATTGCTTTGTAATATAGTTTGAAGTCAGGTATTGTGATACCTCCAGCATTGTTCTTTTGACTGAGTATTGCCTTGGCTATTCGTGGCCTCTTGTGTTTCCATATAAATTTAATGGTAGATTTTTCAATCTCTTTAATGAATGTCATTGGAATTTTGATGGGAATTGCATTAAACATGTAGATTACTTTTGGGAGTATAGACATTTTTACTATGTTGATTCTACCAATCCATGAGCATGGGAGATCTCTCCACTTTCTATAGTCTTCTTCAATCTCTTTCTTCAGAAGTGTATAGTTTTCCTTGTAGAGGTCATTCACACCTTTTGTTAGGTTACACCTAGGTATTTGATTTTTTTTTGAGGCTACTGTAAATGGAATTGTTTTCATACATTCTTTTTCAGTTTGCTCATTGTTAGTGTATAGAAATGCTAATGATTTTTCTATGTTGATTTTATATCCTGCTACCTTGCTGTAGCTATTGATGATGTCTAGAAGTTTCTGAGTAGAGTTTTTTGGGTCTTTAAGGTGTAGGATCATGTCATCTGCAAATAGGGATATTTTGACAGTTTCTTTACCTATTTGTATTCCTTTTATTCCTTCTTCTTGCCTAATTGCTCTGGCTAGGATTTCCAGTGCTATGTTGAATAGGAGTGGAGATGTTGGGCATCCTTGTCTGGTTCCTGATTTTAGAGGGAATGGTTTCAGTTTTTTCTCCATTAAGTATAATGCTGGCTGTAGGTTTGTCATATATAGCTTTTATAATGTTGAGGTACTTTCCTTCTATTCCTAGTTTTCTTAGAGCAAAAAGCCCAATTGTGTCAGTCTATGGTTATATATTTAGGTCTTGTCCTGGAGAAAGAAATGAGGTCTCTAGGAGAGGACAGAATCCATCCAATCCTGATGTTCCCTCTACCTAAAACTTTAAAGCAATTGAGGGCCTTTTTGGGTGTCACTGGATGCTGTAGAATTTGGATCCTGGGATATGCAGACCTAGCCAGGCCCTTATACCAAATCCTTAAGGAAGCACAGAAGGATATCCAGACCTTTATTGAATGGGATGACAAGTCAGCAAATGCATTCCACAGGTTAAAGAAAGGCTCTTATGACAGCTCCTGCCCTGGTTCTCCCAATACAAGACAAGTTTCAATTTTATGTCT
Source organism: Castor canadensis (assembly GCF_047511655.1). Lineage (NCBI taxonomy): Eukaryota > Metazoa > Chordata > Mammalia > Rodentia > Castoridae > Castor > Castor canadensis. The sequence continues at coordinate 138,282,789 of NC_133394.1, forward strand.
ATGAAAAGGGAGGACTGGCATTGGGAGTGGTGACTCAGCTCCGGGGCATCACTCCTCAGCCAGTAGGCTACTTAATCAAAGAGTTAGATCAGGTAGCCAAGGGATGGCCAGGATGCCTTAGAGCAATGGCCACAGTAAGCCTTCTAGTATCTGAAGCTCAGAAACTTATCCTAAGCTGCCCCTTAATGGTTTATACCCCACACGACCTAGGGGGAATTTTAAACTCAAAAGAACTTTGGCTGTCTGACAGCCGTCTACTTAAATATCAGGCCCAGCTTCTGGGAGGGACAGAAATAACTTTAAGGACCTGTCAGAGCCTAAATCCTGCATCCCTTTTACCAGAGGCAGAGGGAAATCCGGAGCACTTGTGTGAGGAGGTACTTATGGAAAATTATGCTGCCTGACCTGACTTAACTGATTGGCCCTTAAAAAACCCAGATCTAGAATTATACACCGATGGCAGTTCCTTTGTCAAGAATGGTGTCAGACATGCAGGGTTTGCAGTTGTGACAGAATTTGGCATCCTCAAATCAAGTCCTCTTCCTCTTAATACAAGTGCTCAATTGGCAGAATTAGTGGCTCTAACAGAAGCCCTAAGACTGTCAAAAGAACAGAGAGTAAACATCTATACAGATTCTAAGTATTCCTTCCTGATCTTGCATGCTCATGCAGCCATTTGGAAGAAAAGAGAAATGCTAACTACAATAGGAACAGCTTCCCATAAAAATAAGGAAGGTTACTTTGTTTTAGGGATAACAGCATTAGTTGCAGCCCTTGCTGGAATCAGCTATGGGGTAATTGCCAATTATGTTACTGCAAAAAAAACCTAACCAAAGTGGTAGAGGACACTTCAGACCAGGTAGGCCTTGCTATTAAGGACATGCAAAGGTCTTTGTCATCCCTTGCCTGTATGGTAATGGACCACCGCCTGGCCCTAGATTTTCTTTTGACCAAACAACGGGGGGTATATGCTATCGCCAATACCTCCTGTTGCACACATATAAACACTTCAGGCATTCTAGAGGAACATGCAGATTACATTCTCCAACAGGCTAAATGGCTCCGGAAGCAATCACTTGAAACTCAGGTTTCTACACAGGTATGGGAACAAATAAAATCCTGGCTCCCCTGCAGGACTTGGTTCCTACCCTTTCTGGGGCCTACAGTTGCCATTATTCTCTTGCTTGTGTTTGGGCCTTGCATTTTAAACTTACTTGTCAAGTTTGTTTCTTCTTGCCTAGAATCCATCAAACTACAAATGCCTCTGGTGGAGATGAAAACAACCTACTACCACAGTCCTCTTGACAACTCCTGTCATGGTCAGCCCTGATGCTGCTGGCCCCTTTATCGCTCCCTGTCAGCAGGAAGCAGTTACTGAATAGACTTTGTCATCCCTATCCCTAACAGCAGTTAAGGTGACCATTGAGAGGGAGGAATGAAGGACTGAAGGATGGACTGCAGGAAGTCCCAAAAGGTAATAAGTGGTCAAGGAGACACTTCTCCCCCCTAGAAAACACCTGTTTGCATCTGAAAGGCATCTCCGCCCTCAGGCAATGCAAAAATAGGGTATAAAACCCCACTCCCCACCCTGACCCAAGGGATCATTGGTTTGGGGTGGGGGTCCCCCTGCATTCCCCAATATGCAGTTTTTCTTTTCTCCTTTCTCCAACTAAGTTCTCTACAAATAAAATCTTTATGACCTCTGCTGTTGGAGTCCACCTGTGCTTTTATCCTCAGAGAAGGCTCAAGAACCCTGAGCACCTGAAATTCCTGGGCGTGTCATCCGTGCATCAGACTTAAGGGTAAGGAAATGAATTTAAAGCTTGGGTTCATGTTGTGTATGACCTTACATGGTTATTAGGTTTGAAATAAAATTTGATCTTAAGATTCTTATCTCCAGATCTCTGAATATCTCCTTTTTCATTTAAAAAATTGAATTATTATTAAAAAACCATAATGATAAAAGAGCATTGCAACATATTTGCAATTTCTGTTATCCTTTTTAATTGTCACTTTGGGAGACTATACTTATTTACAGTAATGTTTCCCTAACTCAGATCTCTCCTTGGGAATGAACTCTTGCCAAAGTATCTCGAGATACCCTCAGTCATTGGCCTTGGCTCTGACTGAGTTTGCCCCATTTACTATGCCACATCCCTCTCTTCAAGGATGACAGTTCATTTAGATCAAAGTGCTATGAATGAAATAAATGTTTCCCAAGGACCAAACTCTTGGATGAAGTAATCTCATGGGTGGTCCAGTCCTCTGAGCTGCTCTTGGGGGCAGCTCTGCTTTTCTTTCCTGTGGTATCAAGGTACCCTGTCTCTGTGGATGAGCACAGCAAAAGCTGCTAAGTACCTAAGCGTATCACCTCTTTTGTCTTAAATTTGTAGCACTGAATAGATTGCAAACTAAAAATTAAGATGAAAAGGTGTTGTGGAGAGATTTAACTTCTTGGTCTCATTTCTAGCCACATACTCATCTGCAGAGAGGTACAAGTGCTATTTTAATGCATATGCAGCCTTGTGAGAAAAGGAGCTGTACCATGTCTCTCATTATCGTGTATAGCTTTGACAATGAGCTCAGTTATTTAGATCCTAGAACTTTTCCTTCACAGAAAAAATATTAAAAGCAATATGTAAATTAACTCCTTCTTCCTCTAGAGAAAAGTTTAAATGCTGGTGACTTTGAGACAGGAGGTCTTTAAATTAACAAAGACTTCTTCCTGGCCACCTGTTATTCACGTCTCCCAAGAAATAACTACTTTTTCTTTTCAGGACAAATTCCTGAGATGAGCATATTGTTCTCTTGAGTAAATGGAGTAGTTCATAAATATAATTTGATCATGTGTTTAATTTTCATTTCTTTTAAAATCGCATTTTCTTTTTGTTTTTTTCATTTTTCTTTTATTATTCATATGTGCATACAAGGATTGGTTCATTTCTCCCCACTGCCCCCACCCCCTCCCTTACCACCCGCTCCGCCCCCTCCCTCTCCCCCCCCAATACCCAGCAGAAACTATTTTGCCCTTATTTCTAATTTTGTTGTAGAGAGAGTATAAGCAATAATAGGAAGGAACAAGGGTTTTTGCTGGTTGAGATAAGGATAGCTATACAGGGCATTGACTCACATTGATTTCCTGTGCGTGGGTGTTACCTTCTAGGTTAATTCTTTTTGATCTAACCTTTTCTCTAGTACCTGTTCCCCTTTTCCTATTGGCCTCAGTTGCTTTAAGGTATCTGCTTTAGTTTCTCTGCATTAAGGGCAACAAATGCTAGCTAGTTTTTTAGGTGTCTTACCTATCCTTGTCCCTCCCTTGTGTGCTCTCACTTTTATCATGTGCTCATAGTCCAATCCCCTTGTTGTGTTTGCCCTTGATCTAATGTCCACATATGAGGGAGAACATACGATTTTTGGTTTTTTGAGCCAGGCTAACCTCACTCAGAATGATGTTCTCCAATTCCATCCATTTACCAGCGAATGATAACATTTCGTTCTTCTTCATGGCTGCATAAAATTCCATTGTGTATAGATACCACATTTTCTTAATCCATTCGTCAGTGGTGGGACATCTTGGCTGTTTCCATAACTTGGCTATTGTGAATAGTGCCGCAATAAACATGGATGTGCAGGTGCCTCTGGAGTAACAGTCTTTTGGGTATATCCCCAAGAGTGGTATTGCTGGATCAAATGGTAGATCGATGTCCAGCTTTTTAAGTAGCCTCCAAATTTTTTTCCAGAGTGGTTGTACTAGTCTACATTCCCACCAAGAGTGTAAGAGGGTTCCTTTTTCCGTGCATCCTCGCCAACACCTGTTGTTGGTGGTGTTGCTGATGATGGCTATTCTAACAGGGGTGAGGTGGAATCTTAGCGTGGTTTTAATTTGTATTTCCTTTATTGCTAGAGATGGTGAACATTTTTTCATGTGTTTTCTGGCCATTTGAATTTCTTCTTTTGAGAAAGTTCTGTTTAGTTCACATGCCCATTTCTTTATTGGTTCATTAGTTTTGGGAGAATTTAGTTTTTTAAGTTCCCTGTATATTCTGGTTATCAGTCCTTTGTCTGTAAAATCACATTTTCTAAAAGATGTTATATTGTAAAGCATAATTCTCTGCACTAACTTTGAAACTATGAAGAAGCTGCTCTTGGGGTGAAAGATTAAGAAAATGCTTTTCTGATTAATAATGGAAACTAACAGGAATTGTGGAGTTTAAAAATTCTTTGTCATTGTTAATAATGAATGAATCTAGGTGAAGCAGGTCAGACCCAGCTAAATTTAGACCCAAGTTACTAATCTCTGTAAAACAGTATTAAAATTTAGAATATTTTCAGGTCTGGAATATCCTGAATATTTTCTCTCTTTTATATAGCAAGTATAAAAACAGTATATTTGATTGACTGGTCATGATTTTTCATTTGTATAGCTGAAGGCATAAAACAAAGAATTTTAAGCAGTAAACAATCTATTTTTGAATCTATTCAATCCAGACATAAGACAGAGAACCATGGAGAGAAGAAACAAGAAATGTAATGAGAAAGGAGGACATTTGACAATTATAATATTCTGATTTTTTTCTCCCATGAAAGATCATTATATGGTGAATTTCTCCAGTTTAGAATTGACATTATACCTGCATTATACTCTCAAATTCCAATAATGTTCTATTTTTTTTAGAAGTAATCCATAACAATTGGCAAATAACAAATTCAGGTAACTTCAGTGGTTGAATAACTCATGAATTCATAAAATTTTATTTTTTAAAACAAACTACTGAAAAGACATTATCACTTGCAAAAACAGGATAACTTAGTACGTTTGGATAGCTTAAGCCATACACATTTCTCATAGTCTTGGAGACTGAGAAGTCTGTAATCAAGGCACTGGTAGATAATAGTGTCTAATGAGGTCTTGTTTCCTCATTTGCATATGATAATCTTTTCTTTGTGTTACACAGCCTGATAGAAAGGAGAGAGAGATAGAGAGAGAAAGAGAGAGAGAGAGAGAGAGGATACGCTCTTATGTCTCTTCTTATAAGGGCACTATTCCCATATTCCCATTCATGGGGGCTTCATCTCATGACCTAATCACCCCCCAGAGGTCCCACCATCACACTGAGGATTCTATGTCAGCACAGGGGTTTTTGGGGGGGGTTACCAATATCTAATCCTAGCATAGGAACTCATAAAGAAGTGCAGTAGCTGTTTTAGATCCCATCAGATTCTAGTCACAGAGAAATGATGGAAAGAGTCTCTTTCCACTAGAAAAGAAGTACCTCCCTATGTAGAATTATAATGAAGGAAGGGAGAAATGACAAATATTAACTTGATTCAAGAGTAAGGGCTCAGAATAAAGAGGAAGAGATTTAGGAATATAATGTCTTGTTTTCTCAAAATTTTTTTCCTGCCCACTGTCATGGAATCGTGTCTGAGTGTTCTGAAGAAAGGGCTGGTTACAAGAGTGAGCCTGAAGAGCAAGTTCATCAAACACTCACTTCAGTGGGAGTCCCAGCTGCTCAGTATAGAGACCCCAGAGCAGAGAATCCCCCAAAGGTGGTAAGACCATGTCTTCACTTCATTGTGGAGGTGACAGCAACAACACTCTCAGCTAGGACTGATGTCTTGGGATAATAACACATACTGGGTTAAAATAAAAATGTAGGGACTAGTTTCCAAACAAAAATATGGATAAACTGGTTATAAGAAAATTGAAGCAGGAACAAAAGTTGGGAGCAGAAACTGTCCATTAGCTGTGCTTTCCATGCTTGTCCTTGGCAGCTGTACTTCTTAAGATGCCCTTAATTGTGGTGACAGCTTTCTGAGCTTTTGAGACCTTTGAGATAATAAAGAAGGAAGGAGCAAGAATAATGATGGTAGAAGGCACCTCATATCTGAAAGTGATAAAATGATGAGCTCTTGAAGTTCCTCTGCAAACTAGGAGTCTATGGGGATTTTCAAGGGGCACAGGAGGTCTTATAATGGTGAGCATGTACAGAGTTAGAGAACAGTTTGAATCCCTGAATGCAACCTTCATTTTAGTGCCAGTATGATGAGGCCAGGGGAAACTTTTTAGAACTTAAGGAAAAAAATGTTCTGAAGACCTTAAAAAGACCAAATCCAGGAGGACTGAGAACTTGAAAAGACTTGTGTATACTTAAGAGATAAACATTTTGATACAACAAATTTAGTATTATCCTCATTGCCTAGGTGAAGGGAATGGGCTTCAGTGCCCTCAAGTTTCCAAGGTTGCAAAATGGATGAGTGCAGGATTTTTTCTTTTTTAAAAATGTTTTATTAGTATATGATAGTTATACAGGGGTTTTGTTGTGACATTTCCATACATACAAATATTGTACTCAGGTTTGGTTCATCTTCTCCATTAATTTTCCTTTTCTCCCACTCCTCTTTCTGAAATGACTTTCAATGTCCATATTCATAAATGAATAGAAAGTTCCTCAACCATATTCATCCCACTTTACCTCCTTCATTTACCCTCCCTATCCAACTATCACCTCCCCCTTAATATGACCTTTTGTACATTCTTGTTTTATTGTTTGTTCATTGTTCAATAAAGTTTTCTCTTAGTATTTTATTTTATTTTTTAATCATTGGGCTGGAGGTACATTGTGGAATTTACAAAAGTTCTTACAATATATCAAATGTATCATACTTGAATTCGTAATCTCTATTATTCTCCTTTATTTCCTCTACCTCATTCCTGGAATAGTTTCAACAGGTCTCATTTTTCCATTTATATACATGTATATTCAGTGTTTGCACTATATTCACCCTCCTATACCCTTTCATTCACCTTATTTTCCCCCCTAAAGAAGTGGGTTTTTTTGGTGGTACTGGGGTTTGAACTCAGGGCCTCATGCTTTCTAGGCAGGTGCTCTACCACTTCAGCCACTCTGCCAGCCAAGTGGAAGATTTTGGATTAGCTTTAAGAGCTAATAAGTCTCTGAGAAGTGTTGTTCCAATAAGGCTTTGAAAATCATAAATGCTGTCTCATTTGTGAAATGGGCAGGTATCACTTGTGAACCAGGCCCTTCATGGGTAGGAATGAGTTTCAAAATTGTAAAAAGAAGGAAGTAGCTCAGTGGTAGAGCACTTGCCTACCATGCACAAGGCCCTGTGTTCAATCCTCAGCACCATTACAGAAAGAAATAATGATAAAAATTTAAATTTATTAAGTTATTCATGCTGCTCTTTCAAAAGAATAACCAAAAGCAGACTAGGGTAGAACAGGTTGAACTGACAATGTAATGGCCCCTGGTGGGACCCAGGGTGACAGGTGGGATGGGATGGGATTGACTGGAATTGACTGAATTTATAGGATTCCTGCTCTGGGTATTTATGTTCTATCAGTCTTTAGAATAATGTAGAGATTGAGAAATTTCAAAGAATTAATAGATCATTATTTTTTTTTTCTGCTTTTGTCTTGGCAGCTGGCTCAGTTGTAATCTGTTCAGTACCAGTAGGTTGTACAATAATTCTCGAGTCCTGCAAAGTCCTAAAAATTCTATAAATTCTTTTCCATCCTTTGATGATATACTGAACCATGCAATTCCTATTTCTGAACTCAAACCCCAATAAAACCCCATAATATAAGCTTATGCAATTAACATTCTAGAACTCTTTACTATGAAATATTCAAACTCAAATACAGAAAACAGTAGAATGACCCTCTGTGTATATATCACCAACCTTCAATAATTATTTACATAAAGTTACATAAAGAATTACACAGTAATTCTAAAGGATTATTAAAGATATATGCTGTGTGTAGTCCGCTGGTTCTCCTCCAGTCCTGTTTACCTCTTCTTCTACAGTGGAAACAGCCCAGACTTACAGCTGCCAAGAACAGCAACTGCATTTCATTCTAACTCTGTATGTCCATGTGATTCAGCTTTAGCCAATGAGATGTGAGCAAAAGTAACAAGTGTAGCTTCTAGGTATGCTTTAGGGGAGGGGGCATGGCATTTCCTTTTTGTGGCCCCCTCTACTTGTCTGTTTTATAATTTTATAAATAAGGAAATGAAGTATCTTGAATCACAAAGACATTGCTTTAATATGATAGAGATACAAAGTAGTCTCCAGGCCTCTGAAGAACTGCCAGTGGGTTAGATCATCATGTGAAAGAGAATATAAACACCAATTTAGTGTAGATGTGGTCTTCTGCCTTAAACCAAGGTTTGCTTGGTTCTCTTGTCACCAGCACAAAACCAAAGTCTTAGCTAGTGGTCTTGATAAATGATCCTATGATATTTTGAGAGTAGAAATCTGAGCATGCATATTAATGCCACTTCTGAAATTTGATGGTACCCATTATATTTTAGCTCAGCAGTTACATTACAGACAATTTCTTCCATTTTTAGTTAACAGACATTTCCTGAGTGGCTACTACATGCCAGGTACTATTCTAGAGGTTGGGATTATATAAAAATTTTAGCTCCAGGGAAGCTTATATTCTGTTGTGGACTGAATGTTTGTGTCCTCCCAAAATTTATATGCTAGAAGTTCTGATCATTGATGTGGTGGAATTTGGAAATGGGGACTTGGGGAGGTAATTAGATTAGGTTATAAAAGTCAGACCCTTACAATGGGATTAAATGCTCTTATTAGAAGAGGGAGACTGAGGTCTCTCTCTTTCCCTCCTTCTTTCAGAGCAGGCACTAATGAAAGGCCATATGTGGGGACATTCAGAGAAGGGTGCTGTCTAAAAGCCAGAGAGTCTTCACTACTAACCAAATCTTCAGGTACCTTGGTCTTGGACTTTCTAGCCTCCAGAACTAAGAAAAATAAGGATCTGTTGTCTAGGTCACCCAATTTGTATTACTTTATCATAACTGCCCAAGTTAAGACATATTCTAATAGATTTTTGCTTCCTGCTTCAACTTTTTATTATCAGCTAACTTATTCATTCATTCAACAAATATGTACAGAGTACCTAGATGCCAGGCTATTTTCAGCACTGTGGTTGAAGCAAAGAAGAAAAGAGGCAAAGTTCTGCTCCTGGGGTTTACATTCCAAAAGGGGATAGAGTTAGATAAGCATGATCATTAAGCTTTGCTAAAATATATCCTACAACAAACAGGGATATATATACTAAAAAGTCACATCCCGTGACTTAGCTCACATACTATGTGGTTCAAACTATACACTATGTACTAGCTATATGTAGTTCACACTTCTAAACTGCATAGTAGCTCACAGTGCTATACTATGCATGAATCCACATTGTGTAATTCACACTACTGTGCTGTGAAATACATCACACCATGGGTGATTACTATTCCCACTCTTACCTTATTTGGTAGTTTACACCATGGAAAGTTTATACTGTGTGGTAATTCACACAGTGGGTAGTTCACATACAACATAGTTCAATAGTACTGAGTTTATCACCATTTAAGTGAGGACATTAAGAGCAGATACTGCTTTTTAAAAATTGATTTTAAGGAAAAGAGAGCCTTTTCAAGTTCATCCTTCTAAGATCAGGGGACAGAACAGTTATTTTTAGCATTGACATTGTTTTTCTGCCAAGTCTATAAGTCAGGAGTTCAAGGTACAACTAAGTTCCATGTATACTTGCTGAAAGGCCTGGTGTTGGGAGTATCTAGTATCTAGTTGGGAGTATTTAGTGTGTGCTTGGCAGAAGTTATTACCTAGAAATGAATTGAGGAACTAGAAAGAAACCACTATTAATAGATTTGTAATAATCCACATGGATAATGAACCTCCCACAAGGTATTGAGGTCACCCCCCAACACATGATCTGAATTTGACTTTAGCTGTGTTAACTATGTCTACTATGGTCAAAGTTTTATACCATCACACTCAAATGGTGACTTTAACCACAAATGGTGCTAGACTTTGTTAATGGATAAAATTTCAAATGGAAAACTAAATAGTTATGGCATAGTTTGTGAATTAATTTTATTAGCAGAAACAAAGCCTTAAGTGCCCTACAGGTCCCCTGGGGTGGGGATACCCAAACAACAAAGGTTGGTGTTGAGCTGTGGACTTGTATATATAGGAGCTGCATGGCACAAGCAGATTGCTGAGACTTCTTTAGGCAAACAGGACACATAGCCCTGCTTGGTTATAGACCAACTGACCAAACCCAACAGATTAAGAAAACAAAAACACAGGGGAAGTAGAAGATGGACATTTGTTCCTGCACATGTATTCCTAGAGGAAGAATTATATTCCCCCTAAAGAGTCCTGGTCTGTAGCCTTGCCTTTCTCTTGACCCCCAGATTTCCTTATCCTCAAGGAATTCAGCACAGGTCTGTGAAAAAGTCCTCTCACAAGGGAGGCTTGTGTTTTTATTGTAATTTCTGGTCTTGGACTCACTTTTTCAGCAAAAGCCTTATCATGCCTTATTAAACACATCTATGTGAGTTCTTTGTTGCAGAGGCCCCAGGAAAATTTCCAGGGTCTGAGACCAGATTGCAGGGGAGATGAAATCCAAGCCTGATGATATTCACCTTTCCTCATCCCCAGTTGCCTTGGGTACTCAGTTCCTCTTGAACATAGCTCGGTGAAAGTTCTGCTTTAAGACTTTCTAGAAGATGGTAGCTATAGGGAGCCAGGGGAAAAAGTTTTTACAAAGAGTTGTTTTGTCTTTCTTCAGACTTGTGCTCTTCCAATTTAAGAGCACGTTTTGTCTTCTTCCTTCCCTGGGTTTTCCCAGTCTTCATTATATTATTTGGTCATACTGTTTTCTTTGAGGTTCATCTCTGAACCCTTCCTGAAATCCTTCCATTAGTATTTGATAGAGACAAGCAAAGTTCAGCACAAAGGAAACAAACAGCGAATGGTATGCAAGAAGCCTGCTGGTTTGGGCCACCTGCTGGAGACACTAAGGCAGAGCCTAGAGACCCTTCTTTTGAAACAGAGCAATATGCCTGCAATCCAAATCAAGGTACTTATAAAAAGAATTCCCTCTTTTGGATCTGGGTTTTTTTTTCCCCTTCCCAGTTCCAGGTCCTGCTGTCTTCTAGCTGTCATGAGGGAAGGACCCATGGGCTTATTCCTGCTTTGAATGGCAAAAGCTTTAAATTGTAGCATCTTTTCCAATTCAGCTTGCTGAAGTCAGCTCTGCCTGTGGCACTTCAGCCTGGCTGGGAACTGTTTCCCACTGTTTTTACCTTCCTGTTTCACTTTCTTTTTAAAAAACACAGTTCCTTTTCTCTTCCATTATAAAAGTAATAGATACTTCCTATAGGAAATCATTATAGAAATAGGCAAGTGGAAAAAATTCACCCCAAGCATTGTAAGCACATTCACATTTCCTTATGGACTTTTTCTAGCACCATTAGTGTTAGAATCCCATGTCCATTATTTTCCCATTCATTAGATTCTGAGAATTTCCAAGTGGAACTTTATTTTGGGGTAAGAATGCTTTAAGTGGAGGTATCCTTTGTTCATCTTTGTGAACTTCCAGAGTGATGCTTGCTTAAGATATGTCACAATTAGATCCATCTATTAATTAAGAAAAGTAGAGCTGAGTTAGCAACTAGTTGGGCATAACAACTCATCCCTCCAAAATGAGTAACTTTTCAGTGCCTTCAGCTATGTTGCTGAGTATCTTGGTGTCCAGGAGGCTGAAACAGTTTACAGTCACACATTACTTAGCCATAAGGACATATTCTGAGAAATGTGTCATTAAGCAATTTCATCGTTATATGACTATCATAGCGTATGCTCATGTGAACGAGGATGGCTATAGTGTCACTAAGCAATACAATCTTAGGGGACCATCATCATGTATGCAACCCATCATTGACTCATTTTTATGTGACACATGACTATGTTTATGGACCTTAGAATTCTCTAAGGAGCAACCAAATGAGAAATGGCAAACAGTATAACAATGTGCAAAATAAAACATGGTGCCTCTCTGGACAGGCACACGTGGATGCATGGCTCAGAGAGCTGTTAGAGACCAGTTCTCATTCATCAATCCTTCCAGCACCCCTGGGCAGGCCATGTCTGGAACGGCCATATGTGGTGGCTATGGCATGAATGGGCAATCAGGGGAGTTCTGATTGAGGTTCACCTTGGCCACTATACATTTGTCTTTGACCACTTCCTCTCTCTTTGTGGGTTACCTTATTCCCTAGCACAGTGAATACCATAAAATTAAATATTCTTTAAGATACCTTCTGGGTCTAACTATCCAGGTACAAAGCAAATGTCTGTATGTTTACAGACATTGCAGATACACACCAACACATTCTCACATCTCTTCGAATGTCTCACAGGCCGGACTGACACAGGGGGTAGAGTTGGTCATCATTTGGGATTTTGAGTCTGTTCCTCAAAAGTCATGGGTGACCTTGGGGCTGTTATTTGAGTTCTAAACCTCCCTATACTCCTTTGTTAAAAGGGAATCATTATGTTCAGCTTTAGTGTTACTATAAGGATTTAATGAGAAAAATTCATTTATTAATTCTACAAATATTTTATAAGCCCCCAGGATATGGTAGGCCCAGTGCCAGGGACCGTGGGTATGCAGAAGTACCATACTGATTGGAGACAAAAGGAGAGGAAGTAAAAATTTAAAAATCATTGCTGTGCAGATAATTAAAGGTGGGTGATATAGTAGGAAGTGACTAGCAGCTACTTCAGTGCGAGTGGTCAATCAAGGTCTCTCAGAGGAGGGACACAGAGATGTCGATGGCAGGAAGGACCTGCCATAGACTAGGAGCCAGAAAAGGCATGGGGAGGAAGGGAAACCCAAATGCAAAATTTCTAAGAGGGAAGGCAATGATCCTGGTGTGTTGAGGGTCTGCAGTGAAACAAATATGACTGGAGTCTGGAGGGAAGGTTCCAGAAGGAGATAACAGAAAAACACCAGATTTCAGAGGGTTTGATAAGTCGGGAAAGCAATTTGGACAAGGGACAGCCTTCACAGCTCTTGACCTAAAGGTGCCTAGAGAGAGGGGCTTGTCCCTGAAACATCAGACAAAAAAGAAGGTTCTGGAGAAACTGTTTTCCTCCTAACCCCAAAGGATGGAGTTAAAAGTTTCATCAAGTGCTGCTGTGGCAGATGGTTTCCATGGTGGAAAGCCACAGCCTACGTCAAACAGAAATCCTGGGGGAGAAATGCGCCCTCTGAGGAGTCTTCAGAGGGTTAGCAATCAGTTGCTCAGAGTGAGAAAGGGACTAGAGATAGCCATTAGGTTCACAAAAGAAACCTTTAAATAGACTCAGTTAGAGATGTAAATTCAGTTCAGGGTAGGTCTCTAAGTCTCCAAGCTTAAAAGATTCCTTTGGGAGGAAATGGAGGAAGGAGAAAAGACAGGCAGAACAGATGGCTTGATGAACACAAGCCGAACCCTTCAGGCTACTCAAAGAAAGGGAGTCTTAATTAAGGGGAAAAAGCCCCCAAAACAAATCCAGTTGCTTTCCATTATGAAGAGTATTATTCTTCCATTTATGAGTTACTAACAAATCCATCCTAGTCTATTCAGACTGAGAGGAAAAAAACTGTTTCTCTTCTTATTTACAAAGTCCCCTCGAGCTCCCCACAGGTCATTTTCTAGGACTTTAAGGAAGGCTAATGTTCCAGACCAGAAGTAATTACAGCTCTTGGTCTCCAACTGTCCAAGCAGCAGCTTACAGGGTTATTTGGCTCAGCTATGCTGATCTGCATTCCTCAGGCTTTTGTCATCTTTCTACTGCTGCTCCCACGTCTAGGGGGAATTTTCAGTCCAACAAGCTTGGCAAATTTAGATTACCTTTAAGGATAGGACTACCATCAGGAAACAATTGATTTCTAAGACTCTGCAGGTACCTTGGCTGGTTGTCCATGGTGTTAAAGAGGAAAGACTGGCTGTTCGTTAGCATCTGTGACATTTTCATTATCATTAATGAGACCCATCTAAAAAACTCAGGCCCAGAGTGAGTGGAATCATTCTGTACTATAGGAAGTGACTGAGGAAATTTTTTCCTGGCTCGTTTAGGACCTAGTTAGGAACAAAGGAGCATCAAATGTATCCCAAGATGTTAGCCATAGTATTTGAAAAAATGATGCTCTGTAAACTAAGGGAAATAATATTTTAAAAACATTTTACAATGGAGAACTTCAAACACACACAAAAGAATCGTGTTACGTTCAGTTTTCACATACTCCTTGCTCAGCCTCAACAATTGTTAGCATTTTGCCAGTCTTTCTTCATCTATTTCTCACATTTTTTCCTTTGTAATTTTCAGACCTTTATCATTTCAGCTTCAAATTCTTCAGGGTAAATGTCTACGACATAAAAAATGTTCTCCATGCTATTGCTGTAAGTGGCATTCCCAGGGAAGCAAAGTCAGATGGGAATTTGTTGGGCAGTTTGGTGGGAGTGTCTGTAGGATCAGCATCTTCAGGAGGGAAGTAACAGATGGAAGTGAGATTGGATAGAGGGAGAAGAGGGACTGCTAAGTCATCCCATGAAGGATTCAGCTGAATCCATGGAAAGCTATAACGCTGAGCAGTTTTTACTTATTTAGAGTCTGGGGGAAAAGTCTGGGACTTTATACTCCCCAAAGACTCCAGTATGGAAGGGGATGTTTTTAGGAAGTGGGTATAACCTTACGGGGTGGAGTGCCTATGTTCAAGGGAGGCCCATTGCAAGAGGCTGTGAGCTGGGAGTTCCCCCAATGGTGGATGGAATGCTATTTTTGTTTCTGAAAGGGGATCTGGGTGTTTCATAACAGCATCCAGTGTAGACGTTATTTCACCTAAGAAAATCAATGGTAACTCTTTAGTATGATTTCATTGTATTGGAAAAAAGTCCACATATGGAAAAGTTGTGTTAAATTAAATTAAAAGATTCTTTTACGGCAGGTCTCATCTGAATTTTTAACATTCAAATGAATGTTGTTGCTTTCTGGGAGGATTCCTACATGTGCAACATTCAAAGCATTTATTTGAACACCATGTTCTTGGTTTTGCTTTTATTTCTACTTTGGGGGGACATATACTGAAAAAATGCTTTGGAGAATTTAATAAGCAGGGAGAGGTGGCCGTTCTTATTTTACAGTGTCCAAGACTCTCTTGCACGGTGAAGCACTGAATGAGTGGAGTAGAACTTTAATAAGGTTAATGATACCAGCTGGTGCTGGCCCTTCTAAGACAATTATGAATTGCAAGAACAGCCTTTCACTAACATAGCTTGTTGATGTGGACATTTCTGTGCGGTGGAAGTGTGGCAGAAAATGTGGAAACCGATGAAGAGTCTCTTTGTGGATGCTGCAGAGTTATTTTAAGGCTGCTAGAAAGTCTTATTTATAACTGCTACCCCAATCTTAGGAAGCTGGTGTTGGAGACCAAGGAACTGGAAATAAGTGAAAAGTCCGTAAATCAGTAGCTTCCAGCTGTGCATATAGCATGGGGTCACCCTTTGTAATTGATAAAGGACAGATACAGATTGCTTTTGTGGGCATTTACTTGGGATTATGAGAGGATTTTCATGATTAACAAAATAAAGTAAAACAAGTAACCATGTACACCTTCAGTTTTCCTATTTGTTGTATGGTTGTTTGTTTCTTGGGCTCTTTTACAAACTTTATCTTAATTAATAAAAGTATAAAAAGGTAAAGATAAAGAAATTTCTTAATCAAGAAGCTAATAAGTGAAAAAATTGGAAGACAATTTAGACATTGTGATGGTAACTCTATTCTGGCCCTCAAAAACAGAGTGTAGCTCCTTGGGGGCTCTGAAAAGTGTGGGAATGGAAGGTGGGGTGCTAGGAAGTCTGGAATGAGGATACAAGATTTTCTTGGTTCAGTGGTTTAAAGTGTTGGGTTCCCTTCTTTTGGAGATAAGACACTAGGTATACCTATAGGAGTTTATGCTATGGAAGGAATGTTTCTTTCTCCACATCTATGGGGGAACATAGATGATTTCCAAACTTCTAGTGTCGTTATGTTGGTCCTTTGTGAGAGATGGCGCAATGTGGAAGGACAGTATGGATCTGAAGCCATGACTGCTTTTAAATTTTAACTCAAGTTACCTGAAGGGTACATTCATGCACTGCATACCATCTCCCTTTTAAAGTGCTTATAGAAATTAAATGATGTGCTGTTTATGAGATGCCTGCGGAGAATTGGATAGTTGGTAGACACTCAGTAAAGTATTAATTTTCTCTCCCTTGTTGACATTATTAAACTGCTGGTCGTCAAAATAAGATTAGTCTCTGAAGCACTGAATAGACTTTCCAACAAAACCATAATTCCTGGTCCTTCCTGCTACTGCCTCTCCCATTTCCTGGGAATCCATGCAGCATACACTGCTAAAGGTCAGCCCTCTACTGAGTGACTTCATATGCTGATAGATGACTCTCTAAAAGATTCATATTAACTCCCTTCTTGCATCCAAAGTCTTCTCATTCAATAGTGAATCATCATAATAATAAAAGTTACAATTTACTGGGCACTTACTACATAACAGTTAGTGTTTGATAAGAAATAACAACTGTATGGGGTAGGACCTGTTGTTATTCCCATTCTATCAAAGACACTTTTGAGTCTTGGGTTAAATTAATTGCTTAAGATGCTAGAGCTAATAAATGGTGGAGCAGGACTTCAAACTAGGTATTCATGATTCCAAAGAATGAGCGGTAACAACCTTTGAGTAACAAAAACTTTATAATCCTAGTTGTGATCTTCTGTGGGCCAAGACTGGTTGGGTGTAAAGAAGTGTTTCATGAAAAGGAAGAGATAGTTTACTATTGGAGGACCAGGAATCGAGCATAATCTAATGGCTAGAAAACCAAAAGAAGCTTGCTTTAGCAAGTAAATGAAATTTGTTGATTTCAGTCTCTCTAACTGCTAACTCAGCCTTCTTCTTATATTGAAGATATTGTCCAAATTGGACCAAGGGAACTTGCCAAAAATAGTTTCAGCTTAGTTTGTCCCTAAAGCTTGTGATTACAGAGAAAGAGCATATTTCCATTTGGTCCATCATGTTTGGGTCCTCAAATTAATCCCTGTGGACAGGAGGACAGAGGACTCTCATTAACTTGGCCAGATTCATGTTCTAATCCCTGGGGATGGGTAGAGGAGGTTAGGGCAAAATAGCATTGAAAATTCACGGAATGAAAGCAAAATGGTACATTAAAGGAAAAGCTGAGCAGAAAAATATTTTTTCCTTAATATCAAGCCACTTGAATGCTGTCTAGATGTAAGTCACTTCTCTTTAAACTCTGGGGTCTTTATATAAAATGAGAGTAATAACTTTTCCTGTAAGTTTGTTGAGAAGGATAAGTGAAATAATAGATTAGAAAGAAAGATCTTTGTAAACTTTACAGGCCTGTGGAAACATTACTTCTTTATTTTGTTGTTAGAGATTTATGTATTTTGTTATGGTTAAAATACAGGTTTTGAGAGTACACAGTGAATCACATTATCTGCCAGTCTTTATCATTTAATGCCTCCATGTCGATTGCTACAAACAAATATTATAAAAATGCATATTTATTTCTTATATTTTGCAGGTTTTACTTCTATAAAATTTTTGGATTTATGATTATTATTAATTTTAAGAATTCTGGTGGGGACAGTGAAGGGGAGGGATCTGGTGGTCAATTTCTCATTGTCCCCTTCTATACATGTTCTTCTTATCAGTGTGATCTTATGCTCAGAAATTAATAAGAATTAATGGACCAAGGGTTCCAGAATTGTCTTCACTTTGTAGTATTATCACCAAAAGCAGCGTGTGACTTCTGACTAGTATCTCAGAAACTCTGCTATTTCTCAAATGACCTTTGCTCTGAAATATGACTTATGTTTGGTGGATCTGTTGCATACAGTGATCATGAGCCACAGAGTCCACTAAATGAATGAAAATATGTGGATTACACTAGAATATATATGCTCTAATTTCTTCAGCCTGAAGAAAAGTAAAAGTGAAAACATTTTTTAAAAATCTGGAATACAGTTATTTATATCTCATGTCTGCCAAATTCTCTACAAATGTACAGTTTAATTTCAGGTTTACCTTAAAATGCCTCTGCTAAAAGTTAAAAGCTGGGTAACAAGCCTGCAAATAAAAATAAACAGTTTATACAAAGGAGAAATGCAAAGCAAGAATCCAAAACTCGGAGAGATGCCTGTGAAAGTGAGCCGAGGGCAGTTGGTACATTTTAAGGTAAATTAAAACTTGGTTACAAACCAAGAGAAGAAAGAAAGCACTGTTTCTTTAAATGATTGAATCTTAATATTGTACATTATTATAAAGCTCTATCTAATCAAAGTGGGGCTTGTACACAAGGCCTCATGATCAAGAGGGAATCTTGTATTTTTGTAGCTTCTTGCTTCTGCTGAAGAATTCTAAAACACAACTATGAGAAAGCCATCTTCACAGGATTTCCAAGACAATGATTATTTTCCCTGAGTTTATACTTTGACAAACTATTAAGTTATTTAGAAGTTGTATGTGTGTAAATATTGTCATTTGTATGTAGATTTTTTTTTATAGATACCTTCAGTTTGCTACATTCCTTTACTATTATTTAATGGAAAGACTGAAGAATTGAAAAGGAAAAAAGGGCCTTGTACTGTGGCTTTGAATAAGGCGACCTATATTCTAACTCTCATTCAGTTAATGTTTATTAACTGAATAAATACTTGACTACCAGGGTCTACTTTAGATATCAGGGATAGTTTCAAACATGGATTTTGCCATCTTGAAGCTCACTAATTATCAAGTAAGGGAGACACATAACAGATAATATCACATACAAGGTGACAGATACAATTGATCAAGCAGTAGAAGGGACTTAGGAGGGGAACTGGATGCTCTTTTAGAAAGAACAGTCGATTAAAGAAAAACTCTCTGAGGATTAATAGTTGAGATAAGTCTTGAGGGAAGTGGGAGAACAAGAGCTGAGGACTTGAAGAAAGAATGCTTCTGGGAGAAAGAATTGTACTTGCAAATTCCCTGACACAGTTGTGAACTTATTGAGTAACCAGCAAGGAGGCCAGGATGGTTGGAGAGTATTGAGCTGGAAGGGTGGAATGATAGATAAGAAATCAGTTGGAGAGCAAGCTGGAGAGTATATTACATGGGGCCTTGTTTTACTTTGGTAAAACTTTGCATTTTATTGATGTGCACTGGGAACCCAGTGGAGGGCTTGAAGAACATCATGATGTAATTAATGTTTTAGCACAATCTTGCCACTGTTATATGGGGAAAAAAACCCAAAAAAGATAGTGAAGAGTAAATAAGGATGAAAGTCAAGAGACCAGCAATTTGAGTACACAAGGTTGTGAAGGCCGTGAGATATGGGTAGACCAAAGGATTTAATTTTTTTTCTTCTGTGGAATCTAGTCATATGTGACAATTTCAGGGATGAAAAAATACAGGGGGAAGAACCTCCTTGTGACATTTTATTGCATATTTCAAGCATGCACATAAGTAAAGTGAATGGTATGATGGACATCTGTCTATCCATCACCCAGATATACCAATTATTGAGGGCAGAACAGGTTCTGCCTGGAAGCGAGGGGGTGGGGGAGAGAGGGAGGGGCTGGGGGAGGGGGTAGGGGGGCAAGGGGGAGAAATGGCCCAAACAATGGAACTTATGAATAAATAAAAAAGGCAGCATAGTTGTGAATTTCCTCATTTTTATTTTCAGACTATAGAGAAGGTAGTTCTGCTACTACCCAAGTGAGCAATTAGTTTTTTGTGTATGCTATGAATTCATGGATCATCCTCTGTGTGTGTGTATGTGTATTTCCACTTCATTGTGATCATTCATTTCTTTTTGATATGTAAATGGTGCCATTTGTGACCAGTGGAGACTCTTTCAAGTTGGTTCCTTGTATCCTTTTGTCAAGACCTCATTGTTTTACCATAGCGCTCTTACTTTCCAGCAGAACAAAGTACCCAAGGTTTATGTTGTGCATTTTATACCCATTGCTTCAAAAATCCCTCATTGTATTTGAATATTTAGAGTGCACAGTTTGGCTGCTTAGGGGTGTTCTCCTCACTGCTTAATGTCTTAGCAGATATAGCATATGTTAGATGTTTCTTAGAAACAAATAAAGCATTGTACTGCATTTTCAATTCAAAGGTTACAATGCATAGTTTGCACTTAATCACTTTGAGTTTTATATTTTTACACTCTTTGTTAAAAATTTGACTTCTAAAAATGCTACAATTTATATTGCTTCACCAGCAAGACACTGTATCTTGAAGTATTAAAATACTCTTCACTAAGTAGTTATGCCACCAATTTTATATACAGTTAAATTCAGATTTTTAATTTTGAAGAGGGTCATTTTTGTTTTGTTTTTAAATATGTAAACATTTATATGGTTCTAGGTTAAGAAAAAAGAAGTAACAGAGCAGGCATTCTGTGAGTTCTGGCTTCTTATCTCTTTTGCTTACCTTTGTGGTATTTCCTCTCTGGTTGACCTTTGATTATGTCTTAGTTGCAGATTCACCAATTTGTTCTTGCAGTCCTGAGATTAAACCCAGGGTCTATTGCATGCTCAGGAAGGGCTCAACCCTTGAGCTACAACCCCAGCCCTCCATCAAATTTGAAAATATAATCAAATGTATGCATGTATAAACATATTCATAATCTTTTCTTACCTGAATAAAAATGAGCCTTCATTTATTTTGCTTTTTTATTTAAAATATTCTGGAGATCACTCCATAGCAGTATATAGAGATCTTTCACACTCCTTTTAATAGCTGCAAGGTATCCCATAATTTATTTATAGTGAATTTATTCAATCTATCCCCTTTTGTTGGACAGTTAGGTTGTTTCCCATCTGTGTTACTATAAATGAGTAGTCCTGTGGTATCCCTTTTTCTTATTTGCTTATGTATGTTTGGGATACAGTTATAGAGGGGATTCTTGTCAAATGGTAAGGCATGAGTCATTTTGGTAGAGGTTACCAAATTCTAATTAATGGAGATTGTATGTTTTGTAGTCCCATGAACAACTGTTGAGAATGCATCAGCTCTTGATGAGAAATGATTTATTTTGCTGTGTCTTGGTTTTATTATAATTGACAAGCTATACATAGTCATTGAGTACTGATTCTCTGTATGTAAATTATGGGTAACAATTCTTTTCTTGACTAGTAGGAAGATAAAACATAAGAAATACAGAAAGAAAAAGCCTGGTCTAGAGTTAGGGTTAAATAGATGTATGCTTGTATTCTTTTCTTTCTTGGACAAATTCTTCCAATGATCCATTTGATAAGTGTTTGTTTAGAACCACATGCTAGATGCTGTTCTGGGAAGTAGAGATTCAGGAATAAACAGACCAATAAACTTTTTTCCTCATAGAAACTATATGAGACAGAATTGGTAAACAGATTTAAAAAAAGATGCATTTAAGTAGAGCTGTGATGTGGAAATTCAAAGAAGATAGTTGAGGATATGAAGGGTTCATTTAAAAAATATTTAATATATACTGTCTTCCTAGTTAAACACAACATTGTTTAGAAAATGGAATGAGTTTTTGGATATTCAGTGTTTTGAAAAATTGCTGAGTAATTGTTTTTACCCTTGAGGAAAGGAACAGCAGCAAAAAAGAAAGAAGCAGGTAGCTTAAACAACAGATATTTATTGTCTCACAGTTCCAAAGGCTGCAACTCCTCCTTCTCCTCCTCATCCTCCTTCTTCTTCTTCCTCCTCCTCCTTCTTTTTCCACTTCCTCCTCCTTCTTCTTTTCTTCTTCCTTTTTCCCCTCCTCCTCCTCCTTTTTTTGAGGTACTGGGGCTCAAACTCAGGTAAAGACCTTTAGACACCTGTCAGCCCTTTTTTTGCAGTGGAGTTTTCAAGATAGGGTCTTGCAAACTATTTCCCTGGGCTAATTTTGAACCTTGATCCTCCTGATCTCTGTCTCCTGAGTAGCTAGGATTACAAGCATGAATCACCAGTGCTTAGTGCAAGTCTTTTTTAGACATATCTTTTCTCTATCTCCTTCTCTTTGCCCCCCTTCCTCTTTCCCTCCCTTCCCTTCCCACACATATAAGTATGAAAATCTTAGAGAGTAACTTAATTCTTGCTAACTTTTCAATAATTGGGCATGGTAGTGCTCAATTAAAACTTGCTCTTTCTCCTCCTAAAAAGAACAAATGGTTTATAGTTGATCTGATTATAATAATAACATCATAGAATAGAAAAGAATAAAGAAGAGACTGCTATACAGTTGGGGAAGAGGTGATTGCTGTTAACACTTTGGTGACTACACTTCAGTACCTGTTTTCTATGTCAGTGTGTGCCACGGTGTGCAGGGTATGTGTTGTCCATGTGATTGTGCCAATTAGGAATACATCCACCAGAAACTAATGGAAAGACAGAACAGGATGGATTTAATAAATAAAAATTGAGCATTCTCACATTTCAAGGTGCTGGAGACAGGGGTGGCTAATATTGGTTCAGGCATTCAATGGTATCAGGGCTAAGACTCAGCTGTTCTCTTGTCCTTTTCATTATGTTCTCACAGTGACTGCTGCAACTCTAGCCATATTTTATTAAATCAGGAAAGAAGAAGAGAAAGAAGAAAAGATCCTTTCCCTTTTGTCAGGAAAGGGAAAACTTTTTCTGTAACCATTCTGTGTGTGTTCCCTACCAGCCACTCTATCCAACTGTCTCATTTTCAGCAAAAAAAAAAGAGGCTGAGAATGTAGGGAACAGGGTGTTTAAGTTTTAGCATGGATTAATTTTAGTATAATGAGATAAAATAGGGAGAAATGGAACAACAAAATAGAAGAAACATTTCCTGCTCCCCACACAGGATATAGGAGTAAAGCCTCCAGTAATAGGATTGTTTAGATCAAGGTTTAGCAAATGTCCTGGCCTATGATTCATGGCTAAATCTGCTCATTGCCTGTTTTTTATAAATAAAATTTTATTTGAGCATAGTTAAACCCATTTTTACCCCCCAGTGGTACTAGAGTTTGAAATCAGTGTATCATGCATGATGAATAAGTACTCTGCAACTTAGCCATGTTTGGCTCTTTTTGCTTTAGGTATTTTTTCAGACAGGTTCTCACTCTTTGTGTGGGGCTAGCCTTGGACCAAAATTCTCCCACCTCTGCCTCCAAGTAACTGGGATTATAGGCAGACACCATATCTGGCTTATTTTTTTAATATAGGGTCTTACTATCATGTTTTGGTAACATTTTGCCTTGATCTGTGATTCTCTTATTGCCATCTCCCACGTAGCTTGGATTACTGGCATGAGCACATGGGCCCAGGTCCTGTTCATTATTCTACATGAGCATTTTGTATGGCTAATTGATGTCTGGCTAAGTATTATTGGTCATAGAGGTTGGGAGGATCAGAGAACAAAAAACAAAGTAAAGAGTGGACTGGCTTTTACACAAATAATGCTTTATCTCCTACTCAGTTAAACCACATCCTTCAGTGTTTTCATCCATTTGTGACCTTGTTCCTTCTGTACCACTCCCTGGCTCCAACCCTGAGGTACAAGAGGCCTGTTTCACCATCTCTGAAGGTTTTGGTTGCTAGAGTGGCTCTGTATTTCTTCATGCACACCTTTGAGTAGATTTAGTCAATATATCCCTTTCTAGGAACAACATATATTTTAAGTTTTCATTTTACATGGGAGGAAAACTTCTCAGTGAAGAAGTATGTCAGGCTGTATAGTACACATAGAAGCATTTCTTCTTTTCTTCTTCCTTCCTTCCCTCTCTTCCTTCCTTTACTTCACAGGTATTTATGCTTTGTTCTAGGTGTTGGGCATCCAAAGGAGAAGAGAAAATCCCTGCCCTCATGGAATCTATATTCTACTGAGTACAATGGAGTATAAGCAAACCAATACATAAATAGACAATAAAACAATGAGTAGTGATGAGAGCATTGAAGAAAAGCCACATGTGTGAGAGCATTGATTGTCATAAGGGTGTTATTTTGGAGACAATGACCAGGGAAGGCTAAGGGAATTCTTGATATAAAGATATCACAGAAGCAGTTAACTTTTCCCATACTTGTCAAGATGATATCAGGCAGAAGGAAGTGTAAGTGCAAAAGTAGAGCTTTTGTTGAAATGGTCACAGATAGCACATATGCCCATGTTCCTGGTGAGTAAAAAGAGTGAGGCTGAATGAGAAGAGGAAATTTAGAGAGTGTAGCTATCAGGAAGTGTTAGGTCACCCAGGGTCTTGTAAGCCATAGAAAGGACATGAAGTTTATTCTAATTATGGTGGCAAACCTTTAGAGAAGTTAGACCTCAGCTCTTCAGCCCAGCCAAACCCCAAGGTTTGGTCTAATTTTGAAGCTGACTTATGAGGGCCAGATGCAATTTCTCTAGAAATGAAAATGCCAAAGGGAGCTTCTCATCAAGCACAGTGTCACAGGCTTCAATAATTCTGATGCATCGTCATCATTCCCTTCCAGTAATTTCTCATCCATATTATCTTTCTGTCAGAATTTGTTGGCCTCTGAAACAAATTTTTCTCAACTCAATTCTTGCTCTTTCATCTCTCTCTCAACTTCCTCCTATTCTCTGTCAACCTCCTGGTTCTATTTGTTCTTTATAAGTTCAAATTTGTTCATTAAATATTACTGAACATCTGTGAGGAAGCCTATTTCTGGCTTAGTTGCTAAAATAAAATAAAGTAAAAAGCAATGATTGCATGATTATTAGATGCTGGGTACTCTTCTAAGATCTTTATACATGCTCGCTTGATATTACCAACAGTTCTACGAGAAAACTATGAGGATCACCACCATTTTACTGATGGGCAAACTGAGGCACAGAGCATTTCAGAGACTTGCTAGCAGTCTCAAAGACTGTGGGTGTGCTGGGAAGAGACAAGCTCTTTACGTCTAGAGTTAGTATTCTTCACAAAATGCTTTGAAAGCATGTTTTTATAGCCAGGCTTGGTGGTGCACAAGTGTATTCCCAGCTACTTGGGAGACAGAGGAGGAAGCTCAGGAGTTTGGGACCAGCCTGGGCAAATGTTGCAAAACCCTGTCTCAACAACAACAACAACATAAAAACAAATAAACAAAAACCAAAAAGAAAGGAAAAACAGAAAAAGAAAAGGACTCAGGGAACAAACAGCTCAAGTGGTAGAGTGTTTACCTAGCATGCATAAGGCCCTGGGGTTAATCCTCTGCACCACAAAAACATAGTATGTTTTATTTATTACATGCATGGTTATGGATAAATAGGTTTTTTTATACAGTTCATCTGTAAAATAAAATTCAATGTTTAAAGATTATTTTCTTTCTTTTTTTTTAAGTAAATGACTTTATCTTATTATTATTTTTTTTGGCAAATTCCTGAGGATTGAAGTTTATTTATTTATTTTATTGTTGTGCTGGGTGGGGGTACATTGTAGCATTTACAAAGGTTTTGCAAGGTATCAAATATATTATACATTAATTCACCCCCTCCACTGCTCTCCTTCATCTCTCCTCCCCCAATCCTGGAACAGTTTCAACAGATATCATTTTTGCATTTCATACATGTGTATACATTATTCATCCTTCTACCCCTTTCCCCAAGACCTCCCCTCTCCCACAAGTGCCAACCACCGTTCACTCCCTGGGCTTACTGCTGGATAGGAACAAGGATGGAGGTAGCTTGATATAGTACTCAAAAAAGGACCATCTATCCCCAGTGGTCTTATATTTTTTGCTTTATTTTGGAGGAAAAGGTACTGGTGAGAGTTACATAATGCAGAGAGCAGTTGTCTGAAATTTGTACTGACCACCACAGATGCTTTGTGGCCTTGGGAAGATATTTCATTTAGTTGAACTCAAATTTCCCCAATCTTTTATCAAATGGGTATGTAAAGGTCCTCCTGGGTCTACCTCACAGCCTAGAATTAAGTGAGCAGTAGGGAGTGGAGGAAAGCTACAGCTGATGTTTGAAGCAACCTCTCAGTGTATGTTTTTAGTGAGTCCAGCCGACTTGCAGAATCTAAAAGTAGCTTAGGATTTCTAACAGTCCTTTACGTATGGAAAAGTAGAACTCGGCTACATGCAGCGAGGGTAGGGAATGGGCCTCAGTGAGTTTACTGCTCTAAAATCAGAGGAGCTTTAGCCCTGAAAGTTCTTGAGCAAAGTGCTAATCATATAACCTCGGGACTTTACAAACATTTCAGTGGATATTCTTCCAGCAATGAAATTACTTTGGGTGATGTACTTCTTGGGTATGTTTTAGGTAAGGAGAGGAAAAGAAAATTATGCCAATTAAATAACGAATTAGAGTGAGCTTGATGAACTGAAGCTACTAAATATTTAAACAATTAGAACTTTTGTTATTTTTGTTTTGTCTTAACAGAAATACTGAGGAAGCTATCTAATAAAATGTTAACAGAAATGTGTGAAAATTGATGCAAATGAGTACTGTAGCAAGCCAGTCCGTAATGGGGTTGATTTACTTTGTTTTGCTACTCAGTTTGTTTGCTGAGTGTGAGTGTGAGTGTGTGTGTGTGTGTGTGTTAAGTGTTTTATTTATTGATAACTTGAAAAACATAATTGGTAGTGTCATACCTGTAATGTCAGCTTGTAACAGAACCTTCTTTTCTTTTTTTTTTTGGTACTGGGTATTGAGCCCAGAGCCTCACACTTGCTAGGGAAATAGATTACCACTTGTGCCCCTTCTTTTCACCTTCTTGATTTCTGTTTTTCTTTGAGTGATTTGCAGTTTCTGGATAGATAATAATAAAAACAAGCAATGCAGTGATTATTCTCTGCCAACCACTGTACTAAGCATTTCTTATGTAGGCCTTCCAATATTGCTTATTAAATTGGAATTATTATGATCCTCATTTTACAGAGGAGGAAATTGAGGGTGAGAATAATTAGATGAATTTAAAGCCACAGAACTTCTCAGAGTCACGTTATGAACCCACTCCCTCAGAATATAGAATGCAGGCTTTTAGCCACCAGCCTACCCTGGGCAGCATTTGTCCCTTTTGGTGGTTAGTATTCTAATAGAATGACTGTGTCTGTGGCTGCTGTTCACAAATACAAGAATGGAACACTGTCATGCACAATATTTCCAGCAAGAACATCTCTGCTTTGTGCACATGGTCCTGTGTCCTTCTCTACAACTCAACAAACCTGTCTGGCAGCTCCTGCAGCCTGATCTGTACTAGTATCCCATCACCCCATGGTGTCATGCATGCTCTGTGACATTGTCCAGGGAATGGGGGACTTTTATCTCCAATATTTGTGCCTGGTGAACTTCCAGTCACTCATGTTTCATCCTAGCTGTCTCCTCCTTTGGAACGGATTTCCCTGACCTCTCAAGTGGAGCCTTGTGCTCCCTCCGTGCGTGGGCAGCCGCCCCAGCTGTGTTTTGTTGTAGCACTACCCCATACTGTTGTACTTATTTTGCTACACACCATCTGCCCTATTAAGTCCATTGATAGAAAAGCCCACTTTTTATTTCATGTTCCTAGAACAATACCTGACACCTAAGAGAAATTTGATAAATATTTGGAAGAATGATTTTAATTTGAATGAACAATGAAAAAACATTGGAAAGATGAGCAACATGTTTCCAACGAGAAAAAAAGCACAGATTTTTTTTTAAATGGTAGGACTGAAATTTGAAGAGCAACCTGAGGCAAAACAATCAAAACTAATTTTGTGTTTTGCTAAGCTCTAAACTCATTCCCTAAACCACAATGATATAATTACTTTAATAAATTCATTAATATCCTCTGGCTACTGTCTCTTGCCTCAAGAACTTCCTTTGCCAAATCGAGACTTCTCTGTAAGTCCCTGCTTTTATACCCCCTTCCCAACTCTAAAATTCTTGTGTCCAATCCCAGCTATATGAAAGTCATTCTTTCAACACACTTCCTTCTACCATTAGTTTAATGAATGCCAGAACGGGTTCAGCCTTAGAACTTAAGTGTTTCTAGAATCTTTTGTCAGCATTTTTAAGGTCTCTTTGGATAGAAGCAATTCATATTAAAACTATAAAGATAATTTTCTATTCAGAAGAAAATGAACCTTCTAAAATTCACTTCTCCAAAAAGATCAATTATCGGCATTGAGTAATTAACTGTCCATTGCTGTCTGAGATTGTTAAAAGCTTATACTCTGTTATTACTTTTTTAAGTCCAGAAAAGAACCAGTTTGTAGTTATCAATTCAATCAATTCTCTCATTTTCATTCCCTATCATTAGGGGCATCTATTTTGGAGAAATTTTCTGGCCTTAAACCATGATCTCCCTATCTCTGCTCCTGGATATGTGGGATTACAGGTGTGAGCCACTTTGCCTGGCTTTTCCATGTTGTTTATTCACTTGGGTCTGAAGCAGTTGGAGGGAGTGAAGACCCTAACCAGGTCTATGTGGCACCATTGTAATAAAAACCCTGCCCTACTTTTCTTTTGAAATAGCCTTAGATGTCCCATATCAAAGTTCATGCCATATGTTCAGGGATATCAACTCCTGGAATAAGGAGGGAAACTTATACTTTGTACTGCTTTAATAATTCAGTAAGGATCACTGTATCAGCTGAGAGATAGAGAGATAGTGAGATTAAAAAAAAATCTTGGTAGTTCACACTTATATTTTGGCTCAGGTGCAGAGGGGAGAAGGATTTAACAAGAACTTTACCTGGTCTTCTGTGGGCCTCTTTTCTAAGAAATAGATTTCACAAAGAAACCTCTTATTCATTTTCTTCCATGCTACATTAACAGTGTCTTGTAGGTAATACGTATGTAGGTGTTAGTGTGATTTGCCTACTTTCTCTACATTTTCTTTTACTCCAGAGACTTCATTTTTCTATCCCAATGACTTTAGGTATGGCTTTTAAACTCTTAAAACACGTAAGTGAAGGGCATACAATTCTATGGCTACATGGACTTAATACTAACTAGGTTCTTAGGTACTCTACAAAACAGCCGTATAATACAGACAGGATTTAGATCTAGATTGATAATCTCTTTTGTTATTTATTTATTTATTTTTGACAGTACTGGGGTTTGACCCCAGGGTTTCATGCTTGCTAGGCACGTGCTATACTGCTTGAGCCATGCCACCATACCTTTTTTGCTCTGGTTGTTTTCAAACTAGGATCTTGCTTTTTTGCCCAGGGTGGGCTGGACTGTGATCCTCCTATTTTATCTTCCTGCTTAGTAGCTGGATGATAGGTGTGCTCCACCATGCTCAGCTTTTTTCCACTGGGATGGGATCTGGCAATGTTTTAAGTCTGGGCTGGCCTGGAACCACACTTCTTCTATCAGCCTCCTGTATAGCTTGGGATGACAGGCTTATGCCACTGTGCCCAGCTATTTGTTGAGATGGGGTCTCACAAACTTTGCCTGGGCTGGTCTTGAACCATGATCCTCCTGATGTCAGCTTTCCAAGTAGCTAGGAAAACAGGCATGAGCTACCAGTGGTTGGCTTTGTACTGATTTTTAAATTGTCTATTCAGTGGTAATCTCTTTATTTTCACTCTTATCTCTCTCTGTTCAAGCAATAGGAGCTCAGACTATCTTGAAAAGTCTTGGATATGCAGGACTGTAATTGGCCATGGGGATGGTATATGACCTGTCTTTAGGACACAAATTATGCATGGGAGGGAAGGATGAAAAGATAGCAAGTAGGAACCACATTGGGATTAATACAGAGAACCATGTTCAAGCAGAGTGAGTGGTAAAAGTTGAGCAAAATTTGAGAGACCAAGATGGAGCATCAGGCTCCTGACTAGAAAACAGGAAACAAAATTTGGACAGAAACTCTGAAACACCTTTACCACTTTTTTTTTTTAAAAATAGACATTTGAGTTTGTCCAGGGATGAGGAGACAGCTGTGAAGGACATTTGGAAATTTTCCCCATCTAACTTTTATGTTCTAATAAATTATTGCATTTTTGTGTCTCTATTCTTTTATTGATGTAGGTAGTTTTCTCATGATGACTCTGGGAGATGGGAGCTTGTCAATTATTTGAGGTTTAAGGAAAAAGCCTATGCTACAATACTGGAATTAGAAAGAAGGAGTGTGGCAGGAGAAAGGGCAGAAAGGAGAGAGGAAGATTATACAGAATATTGTGTGTCTTATCACCATGACTTAGTTTTTACTGAGGATATTAGGAATTACATGGTATTATTAGGCAGAATAATAATATAGTAAAGTTGATTTTTTTGATGGGACTTTCTAGCTTCTGTGTTGAGATTATAGACTGTAAGAATTGGAGCAGAGAGATCTATTTTGTGTCTATTGCTAGAGTTCATGCAAGAGATGATGGTGGCCTGGACTATGTTGCAGGGAGGAAAAGTCTTAACTATGGGATTTGCTAATGGATTAGATTTAGGGTATGGCAACAAGAGTGTTACAGATGACACTAAGAATTTGAAAATGAGAAGTAAATAAATTTGAATTGCTTTTGATCTTAATAGGGAAACTCCAGAAGAAATAGGTTTGGGGAAAAGGATAAATCAAAGTTCCCTATGGTGATATACTTACCTTATATATTTAAATGTGATAGTTTCTTCAGAATTGGTACATATAAGAAGTATCTGAAGACAATATTTGCTATAGTTTGAATATGAAATGCCCCCACAGGGTCATTTGTTCAACACTTAGTCCTTACCTAGTGGCACTATTTTAGGAGGTGGAGACTAGCTGAAGGAAGTACATCACTGGGGGGCAGGCCTGTGAAGGTTATACCTGCTCCCAGTTCCTGTCTTTTCTGTGTCTCTCTGTTTCCTATCCGCCAACAAGTGAAGAACAGTCTCTTCTGCATGCTCTCACTGCTGTGATGTTCTGCCCAAATGCATTGGACCAAGTGACCATAGAATGAACCTTCTAAAACCATGAGCCAAAGAAGAAAAGTAACTAATACAATACTGTCCATTCTAGGCATGAGTAAACCTGGGAACTGCTTTTGCATGTAATTGTATATGAAATTAAGAGAATTCAATTGGACATATTACAAAGAAAGATGCTTTAGGGAGAGTATGGTTAACCAACTCATTCTTTGATACCAACGCTGCCCAGAGGGGAATTCAAAGATATAATAGGGGTCTAAATTTTTTTCCTGAAAGTAACACCTTCATTGACTTGACTGAAGGTTTTGATGATGACTGTAATGTTTGTCACTCCAGACTGGAGTTATGAAAAAAGTTAATATCATGTATTGTAATAAGTTGTAGGAACTAGGCCTTTCTCTCTTTTCAGCATTTATTTATTTATTATTGTTGTACTGGGGGCACATTATGACATTTACAAAAGTTCTTACATCATAGTTGAATTCATTCCCTCCATCATTCTCTTTTATCTCTCTTCAGCCCATTCCTAGAGTAGTTTCAACAAGTCCTATTTTTCCATTTCATACTTGAGTACACAGTATTTCCACCTGTAGGAGGCTTTTCATTAAGTAAGTAATAATCAGCATATTCTTCCTTATCAGACAGTATCATGGTTAGCAGAAGTACCCATGTTAGATAATTTAATAAACGGACTTTATGCCAGATAGTTATAAAAGTGTTAGGAAGAAAAACAAAAGGTGAGGAACCCCAAGACTTTGTCTATGGGAAGCTGCTGTTACCTCTCAAGTTGAGGGCTGAAGAGATCTGGAACCCCAGAAGCTACCATGTGGACCTTCTCAAAACAACTGGGCCAGAGAGCATATGTGATTCTGCAGAAACAATGTCTTAAGTAGAGGATCAGTGGGATGACCAGCCAGTTTTTTCTTCCTGTTGCTGTTTAGTCTTCTTCTGTACTTCCTATGCAAAGCAAGAGGGCGAGAGCCTCAAAAACATGGTGCCCAAGGACCACCACCCATGCAATTCAGAGCAGGTTAGGAGAAGTGTAGAGAAGGTATCTGAGGCAAACAAGCAATGATCAGCAAAACTCTATCACAAAGGTGATGGGTGGAAAGAGGAATGAAGTTCCTCTTCATGAAATCATGTGTCATTTCAGGTCCTATTTACATGTAGTCAGGCTTTGGAGAAGAAAGATTATTTTTATTGAGAACTTTGTTGGAATTTGAATCTTTTTAACGTCCCCATGCTTATTTTTATTTTTTTCTTTAAGCAAAAATGACAGAAAGAAACAGGAGGACTATGACACATATATTCTACTTCACAAACATGCTAAAGGGAAAAAATATCCCAAACAATAGAATTGA
Source organism: Castor canadensis (assembly GCF_047511655.1). Classification (NCBI taxonomy): domain Eukaryota; kingdom Metazoa; phylum Chordata; class Mammalia; order Rodentia; family Castoridae; genus Castor; species Castor canadensis. The sequence goes on from NC_133394.1 coordinate 138,314,881, forward strand.
TAATGAAAGAATTTAAGACGATGAAAATAGGCAAATCATGTGGAACTATAAATTATGACAAATAAAACTTCAATAGAGGTTAAGCAGTAACCCTTTGGTAACACTCATTTTCAAGTTCAGCTTTCCTTTGTGATGTTCTAGATCACTGCTAGAAGTTCTCATGGAAACAAGTGTTTGCTTTCCCGTCACTGTTTGTTATTAGAGCTATGATAAGTAAATTTCTTTGTTTCTCTTTCAATTTAAAGTCATTGCTTTTGCATTTAAAATAGCACCTACCCTCGAGAATGCAAGTAACATCTTCTTTGCAAACATTATAACCTAGAAAGATTTGTTTGGATATGATCAGTGTGGAATCTGTCATTCAGAGCCTGACAAATCATATTTTTCAAAGTCATTTCTTGTGAATAACTGATAGAGCCTTTTCAAAGAAGACACAAAAGTCAAAACTTTGCTTATTCTAAATTCAGCTCTACAATTTTTAATTTTTGATGACAAGCCAGATTTGATTTTGTTGTCTACAAGTCTGAAGTTTATAATGCATGTAATTTGATTTTCTTTCTCTAGAGATATTTTGTCTACCTGATATGAGTCTTTATCAGCACTTTAAGCAAAGTAAAAATTTCTGTAAAAGTTATTGTAGAATCCTTTACTTGTAAAGATAGTGTTAGAAACTATTGCTAATTCTACATTTGGATTTACTTCAAGTATAAATATTAGAAATATTTCAAATTCTTGATTTTATTCATCACACCAATTTTCCCTTTTGTAATTTTCTGAAATGTCATCGTATTTCTCATGGTAAATTTTTGAAAATTCATCAATCATTCTTGAATATTCAAATTTATATTAAAATTTGTCTTATAACTTCAATAGACTGATAATTTCAATGATTAAAATTCTAGAAATTGCTCAGAAGAAACAATTTCTCAACTTGCTAAGTGCTTCATACCTTTCACATTTTACTTTTGTCTGTATTTCTCCATAGCCTTATGGAATGGCTAAGGGTTTTAAGTTTTTAGCGGTCAGAACACTGCAGTTCAAAGATGATGTATGATAATTGTATGACAACTGAAACAGTGTAGTGTGACTCTGACCCAGTTTGTGGATGGCAATAACTCATGTGTAGTTCTCACTAGATTGCTTGACATAGTAAAGGTTCAGGGAATATCTGCATCTTTCTTTTTCTCACTGCCCTGGGCTTGACACATGTCTGATTCTAGGGAAAAGAAGCAACATAACAACAGGAAAATTGCCTCTCAATGGATTCTTTGATGTAGATAAAATAACAGCTTTTAAAGCATCAGATGGACCCATTGACAATATGCTTCTTTTGTTAATTCAAAAAGCACATTTGTCATTTATGAAGGTGGTTCAATGTTTATGAAACAAGTGAATGTGTAGACATGGAATAAGAAGCCTAAGATTTTGAGTAGTGATTTAATCTTAAAAGTCAATAACATCCTGTTTCTTTAGAACTCTTCATCAGAAGAACTACTTACTACTTAAAAATGTTTCTGTAGTTAAGCTGACCTCTATCTCTCCATAGAGGCAAAACAGACATCTCTGCCATGATTTCTTTTGTACAAGAATTTTTTTTTCTTTCCTTTCCTTTCATTCTTCATTCTCCAGATTTCCACACAATTTCTGGTTGGTACAACCTACGAACATGTATTGATGTGTAATTCTGGGTCAAGCGCCATGCAAGGAGTAACAAAGAACAGAGTGTGTTATTCCCTGTCCTTAGAAATTCAGCTCGGTTCTTCATAGAACTCACTAGCTTTGTCATTATTGCAATAATTGCTTTTACATCCATTCTCTCAATTTTTAAACATGCCTTTAGGGATAGTGTCTATTGTTTTAGTGAGGACCTAACCATGTGTTTTGACTCCTTTTCTCAATGTTGTGGTGGTGTTGCTATGTGGGGTAAACAGAAAGCCCTTCTCTCCTCTTAAGAAATATCTCCCTCCCTTTGCCTTCATAACTTTCACAACCTCCACCTCAAGGAATATAAGGCTTCACTTTTCTTCCCTTTCCTTGGGTCAATCTGATATTATGAACATGGTGATTGTAGTAGGATGGGGACCTTGGTCTACTCTAGAAGATGGAGAGATAAAAGAATTATATGCTTTCTAAACTCCTTTGTATAAGATTTTCAGTAAAAGTTGCTTCCACCAACATGGCTCCTTCACTTATGATTTGGAAGATGGGAGTTAAGTGGATGCAATCTTTCATGACTCTCTTTTCTGTCAGCAAGCATGACTGTGATTTTGCTCTTTATACAACAGAGTTATTGAGTCACCAGGGTTGGAAAAAATAATAAAGCACAATTTTCTACGTCCAGAAGTGATATGAGCATCCAATGAAAAGTCCAGATTCCTTATTTAAAAATGTTAATACCTAAATATACTAAAACATATGAAATATTTTGTGTATGTTTATTGTTATAATTGACTTCCTAAAATTGACTTAAATCTCCTATTCTGGCCAGTACCTCCCCCACTGAGTGTATCCTTGGTGAAGGTGGGAAATTATGTTGATGACCTCAGCACATTATCCTTCTGTGTCTGTGCCCACTGCCACGTGCCTTAATTACTCTCACAGAAGAAATGGAGTATATTTTCCTGACCTCTTAATTCTGCATTTTCCTTCCAGAAGAAAGAAGTAGGAGTGGAATGGAGTTATGCCAGTTCTGGACTTCAGCCTCAAGAGACCTTGAGAAAATTTCACCTTTCTCTTGCATCTTTCTTTTGACTACAAGAATATGGCTGGGCTAACTTGGTAGGAGTGGCCAACTTGATGGAAGTTAGCTAACTTGATGGAAACTGGACACATGAAGCAGTGACATATATAGCAAAGGCTAGTGTAGATCATATAACCCCAGCAGCCTCTGGATAAGTGAGCAATTTCAGCTACAATTATCCATGCCAGTGGCAAAACCTGGTCCTACCATTCTCATTGCCAATTGTTCTGTGCTACTGAGGTGCCAAGCTGTTTGTTATGCAGCATTGTAATGGCAATAGGTACCTGAGAAATTGAGATTTTTTAAGTCAAAATACTGTACCTTTCCCTGTTCAAGCTGCTGACAATAGCCAAAGGTAGGCAAACTTTAAAACTTGACTTCAGTGAGGCAAAAAACAAGGGAAATTTTCCTTCCTTCTTCCCAACCTCCCTTCCTCTCTCTCTCTCTCTGCTTTTTTCACTCTGTTTTTCTTTTTTATTCGAAGGATTTGGATAACATAGTAAATAGTTTCTGAGACCTAGGAATAGTTTCTGAGTAGTCAGGGACAATGTGACTTTTGTGTGTTTGATACTATAAGCCATAATTATTGTTTCAATGTATTCTTCTTTCTTTTTAAATCAGCCAGGGTCAATTTCTGTTGTTTAATATTCCAGTTAATAATGTTTTGTTTACACAAAAGCTAAGTGGCTTACAATAATCACTGTATTTTATTTGTGATTATTGAGTCATAAATTTAGGAACAGCTCCAGTGTTGTAGTTTTACTTGGATTTTCTCTTATAGTAACAGTCAGATGCAAGGCACAGACTACCTTACAGCACTGGATTCTTGTGATGGCTTATGTAACTGGTCATTGTTCTTGTTCTTGGCCAGCAACTCAGCTTGGCCTTCCTGCAGAATACCTACCTTTGACCTTTATAGGCTGTCTTAGAGTAATAAGCTTCTTATATGGTAGCTGGTTGCCCCAGAGTGACTGTCCCAAAAGAGCATGGCATAGTTCCTGTTTATGAGAACCTCAAAACTTTTGAACATTTTTTTTTAATTTTTAGTTTTTTTATTATTCATATGTGCATACAATGCTTGGGTTATTTCTCCCCCCTGCCCCCACCCCCTCCCTTACCACCCACTCCGCCCCCTCCCTCTCCCCCCCACACCCTCAATACCCAGCAGAAACTATTTTGCCCTTATTTCTAATTTTGTTGTAGAGAGAGTATAAGCTATAATAGGAAGGAACAAGGGTTTTTGCTGGTTGAGATAAGGATAGCTATACAGGGAGTTGACTCGCATTATTTCCTGTGCATGGGTGTTACTTTCTAGGTTAATTCTTCTTGACCTAATCTTTTCTCTAGTTCCTGGTCCCCATCTCCTATTGGCCTCATTTTCTTTAAAGGTGTCTGCTTTAGTTTCTCTGTGCTAAGGGCAACAAATGCTAGCTAATTTTTTAGGTGTCTTACCTATCCTCACCCCTCCCTTGTGTACTCTCGCTTTTATCATGTGCTCATAGTCCAATCCCATTGTTGTGTTTGCCCTTGATCTAATGTCCACATATGAGGGAGAACATACGATTTTTGGTCTTTTGGGCCAGGCTAACCTCACTCAGAATGATGTTCTCCAATTCTATCCATTTACCAATGAATGATAACATTTCGTTCTTCTTCATGACTGCATAAAATTCCATTGTGTACAAATACCACATTTTCTTAATCTACTCGTCAGTGGTGGGGCATCTTGTTTGTTTCCATAACTTGGCTATTGTGATTAGTGCTGCAATAAACATGGGTGTGCCTCTGGAGTAACCTGTGTCACAGTCTTTTGGGTATATCCCCAGGAGTGGTATTGCTGGATCAAATGGTAGATCAATGTCTAGCTTTTTAAGTAGCCTCCAAATTTTTTCCAGAGTGGTTGTACTAGTCTACATTCCCACCAACAGTGTAAGAGGGTTCCTTTTTCCCTGCTTCCTCGCCAACACCTGTTGTTGGTGGTGTTGCTAATGATGGCTATTCTAACAGGGGTAAGGTGGAATCTTAGTGTGGTTTTAATTTGCATTTCCTTTATTTCTAGAGATGGTGAGCATTTTTTCCTGTGTTTTTTGGCAATTTGAATTTCTTCTTTTGAGAAAGTTCTGTTTAGTTCACTTGCCCATTTCTTTATTGGTTCATTAGTTTTGGGAAAATTTAGTTTTTTAAGTTCCCTATATATTCTGGTTATCAGTCCTTTGTCTGATGTGTAGCTGGCAAGTATTTTCTCCCACTCTGTGGGTGTTCTCTTCAGTTTAGAGACCATTTCTTTTGTTGAGTAGAAGCTTTTTAGTTTTATGAAGTCCCATTTACCTATGCTATCTCTTAGTTGCTGTGCTGCTGGGGTTCCATTGAGAAAGTTCTTACCTATACCTGCTAACTCCAGAGTATTTCCTACTCTTTCCTGTATCAACTTAAGAGTTTGGGGTCTGATATTAAGATCCTTGATCCATTTTGAGTTAATGTTGGTATAGGGTGATATACATGGATCTAGTTCCAGTTTTTTGCAGATTGCTAACCAGTTTTCCCAGCAGTTTTTGTTGAAGAGGCTGCTTTTTCTCCATCGTATATTTTTAGCGCCTTTGTCAAAGACAAATTGGTTATAGTTTTGTGGCTTCATATCTGGGTCCTCTATTCTGTTCCACTGGTCTTCATGTCTGTTTTTGTGCCAGTACCATACTGTTTTTATTGTTATTGCTTTGTAATATAGTTTGAAGTCAGGTATCGTGATACCTCCAGCATTGTTCTTTTGACTGAGTATTGCCTTGGCTATTCGTGGCCTCTTGTGTTTCCATATAAATTTAATGGTAGATTTTCCAATCTCTTTAATGAATGTCATTGGAATTTTTATGAGAATTGCATTAAACATGTAGATTACTTTTGGGAGTATAGACATTTTTACTCTATTTATTCTACCAATTCATGAGCATGGGAGATCTCTCCACTTTCTATAGTCTTCCTCAATCTCTTTCTTCAGAAGTATATAGTTTTCCTTGTAGAAACATCTTTTGTTAGGTTTACACCTAGGTATTTGATTTTTTTTGAGACTATTGTAAATGGAATTGTTTTCATATATTCTTTCTCAGTTTGTTCATTTTTTTGTGTATAGAAATGCTAATAATTTTTCTATGTTGATTTTATATCCTGCTACCTTGCTGTAGCTATTGATGATGTCTAGAAGCTTCTGAGTAGAGTTTTTTTGGTCTTTAAGGTATAGGATCATGTCATCTGCAAATAGGGATATTTTGACAGTTTCCTTACTTATTTGTATTCCTTTCATTCCTTCTTCTTACCTAATTGCTCTGGCTAGGAATTCCAGTACTATGTTGAATAGGAGTGGGGATAGATAGTGGGCATCCTTGTCTTATTCCTGATTTTAGAGGGAATGGTTTCAGTTTTTATACATTATGTATAATGCTGGCTGTAGGTTTGTCATATATAGTTTTATAATGTTGAGGTACTTTCCTTCTATTCCTAGTTTTCTTAGAGCTTTTATCATGAAATGGTGTTGGATCTTATCAAAGGCTTTTTCTGCATCTATTGAGATGATCAAGTGGTTTTTGTCTTTGCTTCTGTTAATGTGGTTTATTACGTTTATTGATTTTCGTATGTTGAACCACCCCTGCATTCCTGGGATGAAGCCTACTTGGTCGTGGTGAATAATCTTTTTGATGTGTTGAGGATTTTTGAGTCAATGTTCATTAAGGAGATTAGCCTATAGTTCTTTTTGGAGGTGTCTTTGCCTGGTTTTGGGATAAGTGTAAGACTGACTTCATAAAATGTGTTAGGCAGTTTTCCTTCCCTTTCTATTTCATGGAACAGTTTAAGGAGGGTTGGTATCAGTTCTTCTTTAAAGGTCTGATAGAATTCAGCAGAGAATCCATCAGGTCTTGGACTTTTCTTTTTTGGGAGAGTCTTGATTGCTGCTTCAATTTCATTTTGTGTTATAGATCTAGTCAGGTGACTAATATCCTCTTGGTTCAGTTTTGGATGTACATATGTGTCTAGAAATCTGTCCATTTCTTTAAGATTTTCGAATTTACTTGAATATAGGTTCTCGAAGTAGTCTCTGATGATTTCCTGAACTTTCTTGGTGTTTGTTGTTATCTCCCTTTTTGCATTCCTGATTCTACTAATTTGGCTTTTTTCTTTCCTCATTTTAGTGAGGTTTGCCAGGGGTCTGTTGATTTTATTCATTTTTTCAAGGAACCAACTTTTTGTTTCATTAATTCTTTGTATGGTTTTTTTGGTTTCTATTTCATTGATTTCAGCTCTTATTTTTATTATTTCTCTCCTATTTGTTTTGGGATTTGCTTGTTCTTGTTTTTCCTAGGAGTTTGAGATGTATCCTTAGGTCATTGATTTGGGATCATTCAGTCTTTTTAATATATGCACTCATGGCTATAAACTTTCCTCTCAGAACTGCCTTTGCTGTGTCCCTTTTCTTCTCTCTGGCTGAACATTTTTATAGACTTCCACCTACAAAATATGCTGCCTCTATCCCACAGATCATGGACAAGTGTTTTGTCCACTTGTGCTTGAGTCTAAGGCTCAAGATCAAGGACCTCATCATCTAAATCAGCAAAAGTATGTATGAGGCTTCTTGGGATTAGTTCTTTGGTTACAGTTCCCTCTGATTCAAAGGACTTTAGTGAACTAAACAATCAGATCATCTGCCCCTGACACACCCAATGCAGAGTGTTAACATATTAATAGGATAGCACCAATGAACTGTTTCATTCCCAAAGGGCAATGAGGAAGACCCACAGTAGCCACAGGCTCAAATAGGCTAGAGCCCAGATGGGCACATTCTCCAGTTTGTTTTGGTCTGGTTTTGTTTCTGAAAACAAAAGGTATAATGCAAGGAAAATAGTTGATTGGGATTTTATTTTAAAATGGTATAGAAATAATATATTTGAAGGATTATACTTTTCACTCTTTTAAAAATAAAAATTATGTCATCTTTGTGGGGTAAACTTTGAAAGAGATCTAAATTGTGTTAATTTCAGCTTCATTTGGTTTGGTTTTTAAAGAAGTGATGAGATTGCAGAGTGGTTTATAAGAGGGGGACGAGAGGGAATGGAAATAGATGAGGCTGAACTTGTTCAATGTACAATGTATGCAAGTTTGGAAATGGCACTATGAAATCCCCTCATTATTAGTATATGTTAAAAGATTTTAAAGATCACAGAGTGCTGGTTAAAGTAGCAATAATAGATAATTTTTATATCAATTTAATTCTCATTTCTATTTTTATAGGAGTAGCTGAAAACTCCAACTTTACAAAAATCTAACAATGAAATCTAATATCTGTTCTTGTACTCTTTGCTTTTTGTCATAAGAAGACATTTTGTCTCATGAAACACTATTTCCATGATTCTTTCTTTTGGAGTTAACCTCATGATTTCATTTCATTTGTCCTCAAAAATGAAGGTACTTTTCTAGAAGTAGAATCATTGTTGCTGCCTAAGTTTCCAAGGAAAGAATAATCTTTTTTCCATCTTAGAAGAAGTCATATTTGGCAAACTTTTGTAGTATTTCTGAAACATTAACAAGACTTTATCATTTTTAACCTCACCCTTCCAAAGTACTTTCCCCCAGCACTAGAAAATTTTCACCCATTTCTAATTCTAATCTCTTCCAATATAGATATTTGGCTAGTGGTATAAACAGATCCAGCAGCAGCAGCAGCAACCATAAAGATGACCAATTAAATGGTAGGTCTCATTTTTCCATGCCTAGATGGCTGCCAGTGGAGCCAATGGGCTCCACGTCTTCAGACTTCTCTGAGAATATGATTTACTTTTCTTATAAAAATACATGCAACTTCTGCCCAAATTTTCAATAAAGTCCTTCAAGACTGATAAACCAGGGAACATCTGTGCAGAAAATACATTTTTGTATTCACTTCTTCTCCTAACCAAACCATTTTAAGAGATTCTGATTCAAAACCTGAAATAGCCCACTTGTAAGTTAGTAGAAAATGTTTCTAGGACTTCTGGATATCTGATTTTGTTACGGTACAAACGTTAGGGTACCTTTGAGGCTTGCAGCCCACTCAGCCTGAAACCCGCCATGGCTAACATGACCCAAGCCACCACTTACTGGAACAAAGGGAGGTGGGATGGTTTCTGGGAACAGGGACTGTTTCTGGTTAAATTTGCTAAAACGGTATGTGAGTCAATGAGTTGAGACACCTGGTGTTTACCAAATTCCTGATAAATAATCTTCAAGTAATCTGGCCCCACCACCAGGATGTGGGAGATATCAGAAATATGTGACCCAAGAGACCATAAAAATTGCTGTGTAACCATGACTAATGTCTAAAAAAATATAAAAGCAGCCTGAGTTTTGTATTCGGGGTCCTTGTTGAAACCCACTGCGTCAGGCGGATACCCGGACCCCAGCTGGCTGGAAATAAACCTCGCTTTGTGGCTTACATTATTGTGAGTGTCTTTTTGTTCCTCTGAGGGGTGGTCAACTCTGGACCCCAACAATTTCAGGACAAAGCAAAGAAACCTCATGATACATGCAACTCTCTTCAGAAAACAATGTTTTTCAGTATCACAGGTATGACATCTATAGAGAGAACTAAGAATTTTTGATGAAAAGGTTTTTCCTTGTAAGTATATTTCACTTTTTAAAGCTGCAGCCACAGTTTCCAAAAAGGATTTTAAAAGCTATTTTTCCTGAGAATAAATTTGGATGCTACCACCACTGAGAGATAGTCACAGTTCCATCTAGCTAATGTTTATTTAAGGAGGGTAGTACGGCTTCTGACAATCTGAAGCATATTGAAGCTATAATGATAATTTTTGACAGGCTAATATTATGGATAGAAACAGTACTTCATTTTTGAATTGGGTCATTTCTAGGTAACCTGGTATTATTATAAGCTGAAATTATATCTCTCCCAAATTAATATGCTGAAGTTCTAATCCCTAGAAATTTAGAATGTGATTGTATTTGGAGAAAGGGTCTTTAAAGAGGTAATTAAATTAAAATGGGGTCACTGAAGTATTCTAATCCAATATGATTGGTATTCTTACAGGAAAAAATTAGGATGCAGATATGCACAGAAGGAAGAGCACGTGAGGACAGGATATAGTGAAGACGGTCATGTATGAGCCAATGAGAGAGACATTTGAAGAAACCAGCCCTATTGAAACCTTAATCTTAGATTTACAGCCTTTAGAATTTTGAGAAAAATGTTGGCAGATTCAGTCATCTAGTCTGTGGTACTTCATTGTGGCAGTCCTGGCAAAGTAATTCACGTGGATTTTCTAAGATCTTACTAATCATGTGAGACTGATTATCTTGGAAATGTGATAAGCTTTTTTGGATGATGCTTCAGTCTTATGCTTTGATTAGGACAAATCCACATTTTGGTAAAGTTATAATCTTCTCCTTCTGATGAAAAAGGTCCTTGATTCCTGCTATATTTATGTGATGGTCACTGAATGTGATTCTTCAGTTGTGTGAACTTTAAAACTTACCCTGGCATGCTGTGGTTTTTGCGTCTCATTTTGCTCCACAAGAAAGCAAAGCCAAAGGATCATTTTTATTCCATTGACTGTTTCAAACAGAAGATAAAATTGATAAAAACTCAGGAAAGTTTACCTAATTATAGTTACTTAATTATAATGTCAAGGTGTGTTTTCAGTTAACCTTGTAAGTGGTGAATTATTCTAGGCCTTACTGTGTAATGAATATTTTAATTAATTACATAGATTGATCACTTTTTATGTGTCTGGACCCAATTGGCTGGGGGAAGAAGAAACAAAATTGAGTCTGGAGAGGACATATTTGCTTTCTTTGTGCTGCGTCCTGGAAGGGACCACATCTCTTCTGCTCATATTCCATGGGTGAAAACTACTCATCTCGCCACAGCTAGATGCAGGAAGGCTGGGAATTTTACAACACAGACTTTTTCCAGTCTCAGTACTACAGTACAAAAGGAGGTATACAAATTTTGGTGGTAATCTGACTGTCTCTTCACCAAAGAACTAACAGTTAATAATCTTTGTGTACTAAGCATTGCAGCAAGACCTTTTGTATCCTAAACCATTTAATTTTCATCAAAGCACATTGAGTAACTTTTATTGGAAATTTTAGTATATGCATGACAAAATTGAGATGGAAAAGTTAACTAAATTGGTTATAGCCACAGAGCAGGATTTTCACCAAACCCAAGCAATTTGGCTCTAAATTCCTTGCTCTTAAGCATTATAGTACACCATCTTTGTGTATATATCAAGGAAATGATAGCCTCATGAAACACTGAAAAAAATTTCATGATTATTTGGACAAGACAGGGAAAGGGCATTTTCTTAGGAAATCTCAATTAATCTTGTCTTCTTTCTGTATAACTAAAAAATTCCTAATTTTTCAAGACTTGAGTAAACCTCATATTTTACATGAATAGTCATCTCATTAGCCTACAGGACTATTTTTCCACTATTTAACTTCCATAGCCCTCTGTACCATACATCTGGTTCATTTATAGATTGATTTATTATTTCACTTATTGTTTATTCCATCTATTCATTAGCTACCTTTTAAGCACCTATTAAATTCCAGGGACTGTATTAGACACTGATGGTATACTGAATATAACATTGATTGTACACCCAAGGTTTCAGTCTAAAGGAATATGTATGTCTGGAATACACAACTGAATAGCTTATATCATTGTGGAATTGTCTTGTCTGTTTTTGTTTCACCACTGAATTTTTAGGTTGTAATTTCTATCATCTCTTTCTACCATTGTGTTTTTTATTGTGGTAGACACATAACAAGAGCTTGAAAAATGCCTGCCTTGTTAAACATATGAAATTTATTCTTTAAAGTAACTCCACATAGTGGTTTGAAAATATACCAATAAATAATGAGGTATTCCATTAAAAAATAAGGAAAGTTGGCCTTAATAGCATGGGCAATGTCCCTTGTCCCATATAACTGCATCTAGGACTGGTCACATTTTTCAGATTTTAGCTTAAGTGGAATATAATCATGGGTACTGGGCTATTGGTACTAAGAGAAAAGGTGTGACACAATGCCCAAGCAATTTTGAAATTACTTAAAGAAAATGTCACATTTATTCACCTTCGACTGAGATCCAAATAGTTGACATATTGCACCAAACAATCAACGCCAATTTACAATATGTTTTATGAGAAGACAAATATGAAATTCAGTGCACTTATGAAACACACACAGAGAACTGGTGGTGAGAACAGCTGTTCAATTATCCATTTGTATCCAGAACCTCAAAATACATTGTGTTCTGAGTTGGGAGACTTTTAATAAATAGTCTGTCACACAGAAAACATGAGAAAGAAAGTTAGCGTGCTACTGCTGCAATAATCAATTGGAAAGTGAGAAAAACTCAATTAACCAAGAAGACTGTGTTAAGTACAGAATAATTTACCTAATTTTACTGCTTTTACTGGAAGTGATCAAGTCACAGAAACAATCTTAAATACCCCACTTCTAATTATTTGGTTTTGGGTTCTTTTTTCTTTCTTAGGTAATTGATAATCAATTTTTAAAATTTATTTTTAAAACATTTTTACTAGTATATGAAAATCATATAGGGAATTTCATTTTGACATTTCCATATACAGATATATTATACTTCAGTTTGGTTCACCCCTCCATTATTCTCACTCTTCAACCACTTACTTTTTTAAAATGACTTTGACAGGTTTCAATGTTCCATATTCATACTTATATAAAAAGCACCTCAACCATATTCACCCTCCTTTACTCTTTTCATTTACTGTCCTCCTTTTGCTATTAACCTCCATTAACATGATCTGTTTTACATTCCTATACTTCATTATTTAAGCATCTGTTCATTGTTCAGTGGGATTTTGCCTTGGCATTTTACCTATTTGATAATCACTTTTATTTTTCTTTCTTTTCTTTTTTATTGTTGTGCTGGGTGTGGCTACATTGCAGCATTTACAAAGGTTCATACAATGTATCAAATATATCATACTTGAATTCCCTCCCTTTTCTTCTCTCACCCATCACCACTCCTGATTCCTGGAACAGTTTGAACAGTATCATATTTGCATTTACATATTGTTTGCACTATATTCATTCCCCTACCGCCTTCCCTGTCACCTCCTGCGACCCCTCACTAGTTTGAGATAAAGATAGATACACAGGAGCTTTTCTGTGCTGTTCCCATGCATATTTGTGTTACAGCTCCAGTTGATTTCCCTCTTCCAGTCCTCTTCATTCCTCCCTGATCTGCTTCACATGGTGTCCAGTTTAAAATTTCTATGTTCATTCCTGTACAATAAGCACATCAACCTTATTGAAGATTTTGGTTTCCTTCCCTTGCCCTATGCCACCCTTGCACAGCCTCACCTTAGTGTGAACCATGTCCGAAATATTGCTGCATTTGTTTTAGGTCTACAAGCTGCATATGAGGGAGAAAATGGGACATTTGGCCTTGTGAGCCTGGCTAACTTCACTTAAGATGATTTTCTTCAATTCCATCCATTTACCTGCAAATGACAACATTTCACTCTTGTCACCGAGTAAAATTCCATTGTGTATAAAAACCACATTTTCTCAATCCATTTGACAGTAGTGGGGCATGTTGGCTGTTTCCATAACTTAGCTATTGTGAACAATGCTGCAATCAAAATGGGTGTGCAGGCTCCTTTGTTGTAACTTGACTCACATTCATTTGGGTATATTCCTAGGGGTGGTATTGCTTAATTGTATGGCAGATCTATTTCTAGTTTTTTAAGGAGGTCCCATACTGATTTCTATAGTGATTGTACTAGCTTACATTCCCACCAAAAGTGTAAGAAGGTTCCTTTTTTCTCCACATCCTCATCAACGTTTGTCGTTGGTGGTGTTCTTTGATGGTAGCTATTCTAACAGAAGTTAGGAGGAATCTTAGTATGGTTATGATTTGCATTTCCTTTTTGGCTAGGGATGGTAAGCATTTTTTCATGTGTTTTTTAGACATATGGATTTCTTCCCTTGAGAAAGTTCTATTTAGTTCAGTTGTCCATTTCTTTTTTGGGGTCACTGATTTTAGTGGAGTTTGGTATTTCGAGCTCCCTGTATATTCTGGTTATCAGTCCCTTGTCTGATGTATTTTTATGTATATTTTATGGCAAATATTTTCTCCCATTCTGTGGGTGTCCTCTTCAATTTAGAGACCATTTCTTTTGTTGTACAGAAGCTATTTAATTTCATGTAGTCCCATTTGTTGATCCTTTCTCTTAGCTGTTTCTGTTCTACTGAGGAAGTCCTTGCCTATGCCTATTACTTCCAGTGTATTGCCTATTTTTTCATGTACTAGCTTCAAGGTTTCAGGTCTGATATTAAGATCCTTAATCCACTTTGAGTTGACACTTGTACAGAGTGAGGAACATGGATCTAGTTTCAGTTTTCTGCAGGCAGATAACCACTTTTCCCAGCATCATTTGTTGAAGAGGCTGTCTTTTGTCCATCGTATGTTTTTGGCACCTTTATCAAAAATTAGGTGTGTGTAACTGCCTGGATTCATAACCAGTCCTCTATTCTGTTCCACTGGTCTTCACATCTAGTTTTGTGTCAGTAGCATGCTGTTTTTATTGCTATGGCTCTGTAGGATAGCTTGAAGTCAGGTATTGTGATACCTCCAGCATTGCTCTTTTTACACAGTGTTTCCTTGGATATTCACTATCTTTTGTGTTTGCAAATGAACTTTAGGGTGGATTTTTCAGTCTTTGTGATGAATGTCATTGGGATTTTGATGGGAATTGAGTTGAACATGTAGATGCTTTTGGTATTTTAGCCATTTTTACTATGTTGATTCTGCCAGTCCATGAGCATGGGATATCTTTCTACCTTCTGTAGTCTTCGATCTCCTTCTTCAATAGATTATAGTTTTCCTAATGTTATTGCTAGGTATTTGACGTTTTTTGAGGCTATTGTAAATGGAATTGTTTTCCTATATCCTTTCTCAATCTGTTCATTGTTGGTGTATAGGAAGGTTACTGATTTTTGTAAGTTGATTTTATATTCTGCTATTTTGCTAAAGCTGTTGATGGTGGGCTAGGAGTTTTTTGGTAGAGTTTTGTGGGTCTTTTAGGTATAAGATCATGTCATCTGCAAATAGGGATAGTTTGACTTCTTCTTTACCTATTTGTGTTCCTTTTATTTCTTCTTCCTGCCTATTGCTCTGGCTAGGAACTCTAGACTATAGTGAGTAGGAGTGGAGAGAGTGGACACCCTTGTCTCATTCCTGACTTTAGTGGAAATGTTTTTCAACTTTTCCCTGTTAAGTATGATGTTGGCTGTAGGTTTGTCATATATAGCCTTTATTATATAGAGGTCCATTCCTTCTATTCCCAGTTTCGTCAGAGTTTTTAATCATGAAATGGTGCTGAATTTTAATGAACACTTTTTCTGCACCTATTGAGATTATCAAGTGTTTTTGTCTTTAATTCTGTTAATGTACTGTATTACATTTATTGATTTGTATATGTTGAATGATCCTTGCATCCCAACTTAGTCATGGTGAATGATCTTTTTCTTATGTTGTTGGGTTCAGTTTGCCATCATTTTAATGAAGACTTTTGTATCAAGATTCATTAAGGAGATTGGCCTGTGGTTCTCTTTTTTGGATGTGTCTTTATCTGGTTTTGGGATGAGTGTAATACTGGCTTCATAAAATGTGTTAGGCAGTTTTCCTTCCCTTTCTATTTCATGGAATAGTTTAAGGAGGGTTGGTATTAGTTCTTCTTTAAAAGTCTGATAGAATTCAGCAGAGAATCTATCAGGTCCTGGACTTTTCTTTTTTGGGAGACTATTGTTCCTTCAATTTCATTGCATGTTATAGATCTGGCTAGGTGATTAATATCCTCTTGGTTCACTTTTGGATTATTTTATGTATCTAGAAATTTGTCCATTTCTTCTAGATTTTCCAATTTATTTGAATATAGGTTCTCAATGTAGTCTCTTATGATTCCCTGGATTTCCTTGGTGCTTATTGTTATCTCCCTTTTTCATTTTAGTAATTTAGGTCTTTTCCCTTCTCATTTTAGTCACATTTACCTTGAATTCATCAATCTTATCTATTTTTTTCAAAGAACCAGTTTTTCTTTTGTTGATTCTTTGTATAGTTTCTTTGGTCTCTATTTCATTAATTTGAGCCTTTATTTTTATTATTTCTTTCCTTCTACTTGTTTTGGGTTTAGCTTGTTCTTGTTTTTCTAGGAGTTTGAGATGTAGCATTAGGTTTTTTATTTGAGTTCTTTCTGTGTTTGTAATATATGCACTCATGGCTATAAACTTTTCTTCTAGGTTCTGATAAGTTGTGTGTTCATTTTCATTAAATTCCAGGAACTTTTTAATTTTCTCCCTTATTTCTTCCATAACCCACTAATCATTGAGCAATGTGTTGTTCAGTCTCCAACTGTTTGAGTATTTTCTGCTGCTAAATTTTATTATTGAGTTCTAGTTTTATTGCATTGTGATCAGATAGTATTCAGGGGGTTATTTCAATTTTCTTTTATTTGTTGAGACTTGCTTTGTGTCCTAAGATATGATTATTTTGGAGAAAGTTCCAGGGGCTGCTGAGAAGAATGTATATTGTGCTGTTGCAGAATAGATTACTCTGTAGACATCTGTCAGTTCCATTAGATCTATGGTGTCATTTAGTCTAGGATTTCTTTGTTGATTTTTTGTCTGGATGACCTATTTACTGTTGATAGAGGGGTATTAAAATCTCCCACTACCACTGTGTTGGGGTCTATTTGTGTGGTTTTAAGTCCTTTAGTGTATGTGTAATGTGTAATGAAGTTGGGTGCACTGACATTGGGTGCATATAAGTTGATAATTGTCATTTTCTCTTGATATATTGCTCCTTTTATGAGTATGAAGTGACTTTATTTATCTCTTTTGAGCAATTTAAGTTTGAAGTCCATTTTATCTGATGTAAATATTGCTAGTCCTGCCTGTTTTGGGGGACCGTTAGCTTGGTAAATAATCTTCCAACTTTTCACCTTAAGCTAATGTTTCTTTCTGTCAATAAGATGGTTCTCTTGTAAACAACAGATTGTCAGATCTTCCTTTTTAATCCAGTTTGCCAAATGATGTCTTTTGATGGGGGAGTTGCATTCATTAACATATGATGAGGTATGTGATGATTCCTGCCATTTAGTTGTTTTTGTTGTTTAAGGATTTGAGTGTGTGCAGCCAATTCAATGCTACTCTCTTAGTGCTTGTCTGTTCTCATGAGGTTTAATACTTCCCATCCTTTTTTGGAAATGTTTGTTTTCATCCTATGTGTGTAGGAACCTTTTCAAAATCTTCTGTAGTGGTGGCTTGGTGGTCAGTTTCTGTTTATTGTGGAAGACTTTTATTCCTCTATCAATTTTGAATGATAGTTTTCCTGGGTAGAGTATCCCAGGACTGAAATTGTTTTCTTTCAGTGCTTGAAATACCTCACTCCATACCCTTCTTGCTTTTAATGATTCAGTTGAGAAGTCTGCTGTTATTTTAGTGGGTTTACCTTTATGTGTTTTTGTTTTTTCTCTCTTATAGCCTTCAATATTCTTTCTCTGTTCTCTGTGCTAGCTGTTTTAAGAATAATATGCCATGGAGAGGTTCTATGTTGGTCATGTCTGTTTGGTGTCCTGGAGGCTTCCTGTACTTGAATGGGCAGCTCTTTTTGAGATTTGGAAAATTTTCTGCTATTATTTTTGTTGAATACATTACATATTTCTTTGGCTTGTACCTCTTCTCCTTTGATGCCCATGATTTGCAGGTTTGGTCTTTTGCTGGAGTCGCTGAGTTCTTGCATATTCCTTTTGCAGCTTTTGAGTCTTGTCTAAGAGTTCTTCTGTTTTTTCTTTAATATTTATGTCATCTTCAAGTCCTAAGGTTCTGTCTTCCACTTGTTCTAGTCTGCTGGAGGGGCTTTCCTTGTATTTTTTATTTGGCTTAAGGAACTTTTTATTTCTGATTCTTTTTTCTGTGGTTTTCCATATCTTTGTTAAATTCCTCTTTCATATCTTGTGTTGTCTTTTTTAATTCATCTCTTTTTATAGTCCCCTTTGGTTCTCTTTGGAGTTTGTTGAAGTCCTCTCTGAGTTCAGTTGGTTGTTTCTGTGTTTCATAAAGCTTTTTTTTGTGGTGTCTTGATATTTCTTGAGTGTATCTTGTACTTTCTGGTTAACTGTGTCTTGTAACTTCTCTATGAGTTTCTCAGTGATCTCATCCATAATTTCCTCTTTAGGAGATTTTTTTGTGTGCAACACTGAGCTCATTGGTGATATTTATTGTCCAATTGGGGTCAGAAACTGAGTATTCATTTTCTACATTTCCCACTAAAAATACTCTATTGAATTATTGGTCTTTTGGAAGGTAGGAGTTCCTGGCCTCCTTTTCCCCATGCTTCTCTGATGTGCTGTGCTTCTATGTTTAGTGACTAATTGGGGATTTTAATCACCTGTTATCTCCCCCTTAACCAAATTACTGTGCTTTTAGTGGCTTGATCATTAGCTAGGTTGATGTGCTATTTCTGCTCCCTGACTAGGTGGTATAAATTAGCAATAACAAATTTGCTGGTTTAATGCCAGACCAGTTATTACCAAAGTATATAGTGAGTCCCTTGATATTATCTATAAGCTGTGGAGAATTGGGGGATAATGGTTGTTTGGGTAGAAGTGGATACTTAGGTTTTGAAAGAGTTGGCACTGCAGGAAGGGACAGGAAGGGGGGATGGGGTGAGGGGTAAGGGGTGTCAGGTGTGGGAGTTCTAGGGTACTAAGTCCCTAGTGTGTGTGAGGCGTAGTTCAGTCATTGTGGAAGAGGGTGCTATTGTCAGGGATTGTTGAGGGATAAGAAGAATGAGGAAGTGAGTAGATTCTATAATAGACTATTGACTGGGTGGTGCATTTTGAGAAGGTCAAGGTAATGATGGGAGTGGGAAGGGGGAAAGGAAGGGGGAGAAGACGGAAAGAGATGAGAAAGAAAAACATGTGGCAGAGAAAGGAAAGTGGGGCAATAGAAGGCTAAGCTAGTTAGTGTTAGGACAGAATGGAGTTAGGTAACAGTAAGATGGCAGAAAAAAATGAAGAAAATAAAAGTTAAAATTAAGAATTAAAAAAATACAAAAAATGAAAAAATAAAAGTAAAGTAAAATGAAAA
Organism: Castor canadensis; assembly: GCF_047511655.1. Taxonomy (NCBI): domain Eukaryota; kingdom Metazoa; phylum Chordata; class Mammalia; order Rodentia; family Castoridae; genus Castor; species Castor canadensis. The sequence goes on from NC_133394.1 coordinate 138,333,806, forward strand.
TAAAAGATTATATATATATATATCATCAGTTCAATGAATGTACTGGACTCTTTCCTCTGATTTTAGGTTGAGGTGGTGACACTTGATTTTTATAGGGGCTTTGGCCAAGACTGTCCCTTCTTAAGGTTGGCATGTTGGGTTGTGTGGCAATGAATGTTGCTCTTCCCTATCACACAGCTTTGGGTTGAGGTGATCAGCTGTGATTGTTTGAGCCTGGACTTCCATAGTGAAGTGTGGACTCTAGAGCAGGCAGGTTCTCAGAAGTGGTCCCTTGAGGGGTTGGTGAATGACCAGTCAGCAGCCCTTCCACTCATGGGGCAAGACTGTGTGTTAGATGCATATTTTATAACTTTTAAAATGCCTCTTTTTATTTTTCTTCCTTCCTGTACTTTCCTCCTCTTCACATCCTGGGGACTCTGAGGCTTTTGCATTTTCTCTAATGATCAAATCAATTGATTGAGCACAGGAAGTTTCTATTCTCTGGTTCTTGAATAGAAGATCATTTTTCCTTCTTGTGCATTTCTCTCTTCTTCACACCTTGTATTGGGAAAGCTCTTAGGGAAAGTAGTTTGCATACGCAGGACCTTTCTCTCACTAGAATTTTATATTCACCCTCTGGCAGGGACTCAGCATCAGATGGCATCATTGGCAGGTCTTGCTAATAATTTTTCCTCTTCTCCATTTTTGTAGATTTGAAAATAATAGATCTTCCATTTCATCAGAATCATCACCTTGGGAGTTTTTCCTGCCTATGTTCCATCTTAGCCTAGTATTCTACCCTGGAAATTAAATTGTCTCTTTGATCATTTAGCATTTTTAGTGGATTTCATCCCATTAAGATGTGCTAAGGTGTACTTGCCTGTCATTGATTTCTACATGAATTCCTGATAGCCAGGCTGTTAGACAAACTCTGCCTCCTGGGCTCATTTTTAAAGTGCAACCCCCACTCCAGGAGAAGTCCACAAATTCTGTGAAGGTCATTGTCACAGCAGAGCTGTCTGGTCACCAGGATGGAGACAGGGAAAATGTATGTAGGAGATTTTGTCCTTAATTGCTTTTCCTTTTCTGTGTTCCAGAATAGTCATTATGATCCAATTCTTAAGCCATTTTAAAGAGTGAATTGTAGACTAAGAACAGATTGCTATGGGAACATGGAGGAGAGATGCTTAATTTAGGCTTAGGGCATAAGGGAACGTGGCCCTGGACAGGAAGAAATTTCTATTCCTTTGCACAGAGCTAGAAGGATGCAACAGAAGAGAACTCTTCAGCAATTAGAGCTTGATGTGAAGAATAATCAAATATATGTAAAGTAGTACTGAAACATATATACACCAAAGGTAAACCTTTGCCCTTACATTGTACCTCCCAGTCTCCAAGTGTGGAAGAATTAAATAGGAAAATTAGGCCTGTGCTCAGAGCATCAATAAAACTTGTGTGTGCCCCCAAAAATACAAATGCTGAAACCCTAACCTCCCAATGTGATGATATTAAGAGATAGGGCTTTGGGAGATAATTAGGTTTAGATGAGGATGGGGTCTCCATGCTGGGATTAGTGGCCTTATAAAAAGAAAAAGAGACACAAAGTCTTCCTCTTTCTGCCATGGCCAGGTAAAGAAACAAGAAGAAGGAAACCATCTAACACCAGAAAGAGTGCCCTCACCAAGAATCAAATCTGCTAGTACCTAGACTTTATACTTCAAAGCCTCCAAAACAGTAAAAAGTAAATGTCTCTTGTTTAAGCTACCCTATTGTGGTCTGCTATTATAGTAGCTTGAGCTAGATAATTCAGGTAGGGCCTGGGAAATTGGACAAAGTCTAGCTATAGTACATTTATCCACAATTTTACAATAAGAAAATCAATTTTAATGGCAGAGTCTAAATTTTGGGCTTTGCAATTTGTATTGTTTTACTTTTGTAGAATATGGGGTGGTAAGTAATAGAGTTGGAGAAACACCATAAACTTTTAAAGTGACTAATCTGGCCACTTATATTTTTCTTACAGCAAACTTGGAAGAGGCTATATAATAAAATATGATGATCTCTTATTGTATCACTATCACTAGGGACTTAGTCAAAATAACAATGTTGGTAAAAGCATGGGTAGAATTCAAACTCCAAACTCCCATTGAAAGACTCTGGATTGTGAAGTCAGATACACTTAAACTCAAAGCCTTTTTATAACATGGGATGAAATTCCTTAACCTCAATTACCTTCAGATGTGGTGAAAAAATATGTGTTTCATATAGTTGTGGGAAGATTAAACAAGGTAGTATAAAACCAGAGTCTAGCTCTGGATTGACATGAAGTGCATATTTAGTAAACAGCAGTTATTATTGTTTTCTAGTTCCTGAGTTCAGAACTGTTTCTATTCTGTAGCATGTGAGTAAGAATCCATTAGAAGCAATACAGGATGCCAGGAATTAAGTACTTAGCTTGTGGTCAGGCCTGGAAGTAGAATGAGAGCACTCAAATGACTTTGGTTATAGTGTTAATAAGCTTTGATGTTCTCCCTTTTGCCTCTTCCAATTTATAGAAATGATGAAACAGCTTTGCTTGTTTTCTATACTGATTCCACCTGGAGTCATTGTAAATGTCCATGGTTTTCAATGACCCTTTTTTCCTTCTGATTTAGCCAACTGGAATGCAGTGGTTAGAAGGAAAGCGCTGGGGCCAGCATGATTGGGTGGAAATTTTGACATTTTACTTTCCAGCTACATTCTGTTGGATACATTATTGAAATGGTCTATGCTTCAGTCTCCATGCCTATAAAATGAGAATAAGACTCGCATGTGTTTACTGAATGGTTACAAGAACCAAATGAGTTAATATGTATAAATTGCATTTCAAAATGTCTAGTACAAAGTAAAGTTAAACTTTTATTGAGATTTTTTTAAGTGACAGGACCTATTTTAAGCATTAGTGATATTATCTATTGATAAGATAGAATCTAACTCCATGGACCATAAATTCTTATGTGAGCAAATGAGTATGAGTTCTGAAATTCTGAGGTGAAAGATGAAATCTCTTTTTGATATTGCTTGGTCAGAATGGTACAGCACTTGTGTCCAGTGATCCTCTGTTTTTTTCTTTCCAGATCATTTAGTACCTTGGTGATATTTCCTTCAGTCTGTGAATGAGGCTCTAATTTCTTCCCCTTAGGAATGATTTCCAATAAACTAGCTAGTATTTATAACTTCACAAGAAGCAACTTCTTTGTAAGAGCTAAGATATGGATGAATATAGTGGAAATACAATGTACTCACGTATGAAAATTGAAAAATGAGACATTTTGAAGCTATTCCAGGAATGGGGGGGTAAAAGAGAATAGTGGATGAGGTGAATTTAACTATGACATATCGTAAGAACTTTTGTAAATGTCACAATGTGCCCCCAGTACAACAATATGATAATAAAAAGAACTAAGATGTGGATTTTTAAAGAAATGTATGCTACAAGGCTGAGGATCAGTATATGAGTATAAACTACTTGTCTAAGTTAGGAGCACAAAGTCTTTGTATCATAATATTTGCATCATGCAAAATAAACTCAATAAACTTCAAGATGCCAGAGGAGTAGAAGCTATCACCATCAGACCTCATAAGTAAGAGTCTGGATAACAAAGAAGAGACCACATACAGAAGAACAAAAAAGAGGAACAGCACTGAGAACCACAAATGAAGAACAGAACAGTTGAAAAATATGGCAAGATAGAAAGATGAACAGAATAAATCAAGAAAAAGTTTTCACTCTAGCCCAAGATCCAGCCCTAACTGGGGGTGGGGGTGGGTGAAAGAAGTCCAAGCCTCCACTTCAAGGTAAACCAGATGGCCTCTTCAACCAGCTGGCTGGCCTAGGTACATAGGACAAAAACTACACTAGTTGCATACCCTAACCCCAGTGTGGGGATATGATGGGATAGTGATTTTTTCAGCACAACAGGGCAACAACATACCTCAGGCACCATTTTGAGAAAAAGACTGCTGATTGAGACTGAGATACTCAGAAAGGTCTTGAAAATAAGGAACACTCACTGCACAGGTATTGAGATACCTGACCACAGTGTATGAGAGTGTATGGATAGCGGGGCTCATAAAGAGGCAGAGGCTTTGACTGTGGGTAGCTGAGAAGCTAAAGGGTGATGGGGAAGTGAAAAGCACAGTAATGGCAGCCAAGCCTAACTGCTGGTAGAAAATTTCCAAAACAAAAGCACTTGGATTCCCTGGCAAAGAGATCAGAATTCTGAAGCTCCTTGAAGGCAGGTGAGTTTTGAGATGAGCAATTGAGAATTGAAAATTCACAACCCAGAAACTTCTGGGACTCTCAGTCACATTCTCTGCTTGGCAGTCTGACATCAGAGCAGACATAGAGAGGGAGAGAATTTAAGAAGGACAATCTGAAGGTTCCTGGCAGGAGCCTGGGAAGCAGCAAAAGGTTCAGAATTTATTGACCCCACCCACTCCCACCACCAGAGCTCTATTGAAAAAGATCAGTTTTAAAAACAAACCAGCAATCTCCACTTCAGGTTAAAAGGAGAAACCAGGAGGACACCCGGGCCATCTCCAGATGCCAGCACTCAGATGGCTTGGGAAGATGCAGACCACAAGGTGAGCTAAGTGGTACGGTGGTACTCCCACAGACAACCCTGGGCCAGATCAGCATAGCCCCCTGGACAGACCAACCCCCACCCAGAGAAAAAAGAAAAACTGAACAATAAGCAATAACAACAAACGCGGACCAGGTGAGCTTCGCGGTACCGCGGTTCTACCACAGACAAGCCTGGGCCAGAGCAGCATAGCCCCCTGGACAGACTGACCTCCACCCAGAGAAAAAAAGAGAAACTGAGTAATAAGCAATAAGAACAATTAAGACACGCTGGAAAGAGGGTGGGGTGCCCTGAGCGCTGAAGATTGGGGGAAGGGAATCCTTCCTGGGACTGTAAATAAACAAGCCAGCCTGGCCGGAGAGCCTCTGGCTGGAGCGGGGCGCGTGCCCAGCAACCAGGAGCGGGGAAGCTTGTGAGAGTGGCAGAGGGAGAAAAACTCCACAGGAGAGGAGGGAAGACCCACTTCCCACGTGAACTGTAAATAAACATGGTGGCCGGCAGGAGCAGCAGCACCGCCCGGTAATCAGGAGCAGGAAAGCTTGTGAAAGTGGCGGTGGGAGGAAAACTGCACAGGAGAGGGGGGAAGACCCACCTCCCACATGAACTGTAAATAAACACGTAGGCCTGACAACGTGGGTGCAGTGTCACTTTTCCCAGTGCTTGGAAAGGGGAAAGCCTGTAGCAGAGGCTCCCGCACAGGAGAACTCGAACAAACAAAGCCTGTGGGACCAGGTGAGTGCTAAGTTCACCCCAGAGATCTGCATAAGTAACGCCGCCAGCTACAGCAGGCTGAGAGCAGCGGGCAGGCAAACCACAGTTGCAGATACCACTCTCAGAACGGTCTCGAGACTCTTTTATTCTTTTTCTCCCTACCTTTGATGAGAGAACAACCGAATTACACCCTGCAAGCCAAAAAACTTACTGAAACTGTATTGCATTTGAACTTGGGACACTTGGTGGGGCTTTTTGTGTGTGTGTGTGTATGTGTGTGTGTGTGTGTGTGTGTGTGAGTGTGTAGTTTTGTTCTACTTTATGCATCCCCTTTGATGAGACAACTACAGAACAACATCCGAGGCACCAACTCCAGGACTGGAGATTGAGACGGACACCCAAATTATTAAGACTGAAACTGCATTGCATATAAACTTGGAAGTTTTTTTTTTTTTAATTTTCCATTTTATTTTAATTCATTTTTATATATAGATATTACTTTCATTTACTTATTTTTTATTTTTTTATCTTTGATTTTCAATCCTCTCTCTGTCTCTCTAATGTCTGTTCAGCTTACTGTCGATTAGTACACTAACACTCCCTGTTTATACCTTTGAAATTCTCTTGTCTGATACCTTGTTCTGCTTTCTCCCTCTTGTCTGTATATTTGTTTTCCCCTTTTCTTTAACTTCTTGCTTTCCATCTCAGCTCACCCTTCCATTCTAAATATTACCATTGTTATTATTACAAGCTAGAAAATACTTAATTGCACACAGTACAGGGACAGTAACAACACCAACGACAATGATGGGAAGACAGAAAAAACAGGGAAACCACTTTCCCCACAGCAAAAAATTAGTACAGGAACCAGAGGGGAATGAAGAGAACAGAAACTCAGATCCAGACTCCAACAAAATGAAGATAAACTATGCCAAAGGACCCAATGAAGCCCACAAGAATAATTTAAAAGAAGACATACTACAAATACTCAATGAGAATTTTATAGAGATGATACTGGATAGAGTCAACCAAAATGTACAGGAGACACTCAAAAAATTCCAAGACAACAAAAATAGAGAATTTGAAAAAGCAAAAGAAGAAATAAAGGAAACCATAGAAGCACTGTATAAACACCAAAGTGAAACAGAGAAAACAATTAATAAAAAGATAAATGAACTCAGGACAAAAATGGACAACATTAAAGAGGAAACCACCCAGGATATGGAAAACCTCAAAAAAAAGAATGAAACAGAACTGCAAAACAAAACAGAAGGCCAATCCAGCAGAATAGAACAAACAGAAGACAGAATCTCAGAACTTGAAGATGAAATGGTAATTAAAGGAAAAACCGAAGAACTATTAATTAAACAACTCAAGACCTGTGAAAAGAAAATGCAAGAACTCACTGACTCCATCAAAAGACCAAACTTGAGAATCATAGGCATCGAAGAAGGAGAAGAGGTGCAAGCGAAGGGAATGCATAATATATTCAACAAAATAATAACGGAAAATTTCCCAAATCTAGAGAAAGATATTCCCATACAGATGCAAGAGGCCTCCAGGACACCAAACAGACCAGATCAAAATAGAACTACTCCATGACATATCATCATTAAAACAACAAGTTCAGAAGCTAAGGAAAGAATATTGAAGGCTGCAAGAGAGAAAAAACAAGTAACATACAAAGGTAAACCCATCAAAATCACAGCAGACTTCTCAACAGAAACATTAAAAGCAAGAAGAGCATGGGGTGAGATCTTCCGGGCACTGAATGAAAATAACTTCAACCCCAGGATACTCTACCCAGCAAAACTATCATTCAAAATAGATGGAGCAATAAAATTCTTCCATGATAAGCAGAAACTAAAACAATATGTGACCACCAAGCCACCACTACAAAGATTCTTCAAGGGATTCTGCACACAGAAAGTGACACCCAACTTAACCATGAAAAGCAGGCAGCACCAAACCACAGGAAAAGAAAAAGCAGGACAGACAGTAGAGAGTAACATCAAGTTAGGTACACACAATCAAACCTTCAAACAACTAAGACAACTAAATGGCAGGAATCACCTATCAGTACCTATCAGTACTAACGCTTAATGTTAATGGACTTAATTCACCCATCAAAAGACACCGTTTGACAAAATGGATTAAAAAAGAAGATCCAACAATTTGTTGCTTACAGAAGACTCATCTCACCGACAGCAATAAGCATAGGCTTAGGATGAAAGGCTGGAAGAAGATTTACCAAGCCAATGGCCCCCGAAAACAAGCAGGAGTAGCAATACTTACCTCTGACAAAGTAGACTTCAAACCTACATTGATCAAACGGGATAAAGAAGGACATTCCATACTAATAAAAGGGGAAATAGACCAAAAGGAAATAATAATCATCAATCTGTACACACCCAATGTCAACGCACCCAATTTCATCAAACATACCCTGAAAGACCTAAATGCATATATAAATGCCAACACAGTGGTTGTGGGAGACTTTAACACACCATTATCATCAATAGATAGGTCATCCAAACAAAAACTCAATAAAGAAATCCAAGATCTAAAATATGCAGTAGATCAAGTGGACCTAGTAGATGTCTACAGAACGTTTCATCCAACCTCTACACAATACATTCTTCTCAGCAGCCCATGGAACCTTCTCCAAAATAGATCATATCCTAGGGCACAAAGCAAGCCTCAGCAAATATAAGAAAACAGAAATAATACCGTGCATACTATCTGACCACAATGCAGTAAAGGAGAACTCAACAACAAGAGTAAAGACAAAAAACATGCAAACAGCTGGAAACTAAATAACTCATTACTTAATGAAGAATGGATCATCGATGAAATAAAAGAGGAAGTTAAAAAGTTCCTGGAAGTCAATGAAAATGAAAACACAACCTACTGGAACCTATGGGACACAGCTAAGGCAGTCTAGAGAGGAAAGTTTATAGCCATGAGTGCATATATTAAAAAGATTGAAAGATCCCAAATCAATGACCTAATGATACATCTCAAACTCCTAGAAAAACAAGAACAAGCAAATCCCAAAACAAATAGAAGGAGAGAAATAATAAAAATAACAGCTGAAATCAACAAAATAGAAACCAAAAAAACCATACAAAGAATTAATGAAACAAAAAGTTGGTTCTTTGAAAAAATAAACAAGATTGATAGACCCCTGGCAAACCTCACTAAAATGAGGAGAGAAAAAAGCCAAATTAGTAGAATTAGAAATGCAAAAGGGCAGATAACAACAAACACCATGGAAGTCCAGGAAATCATCAGAGACTACTTTGAGAACCTATATTCAAATAAATTTGAAAATCTAAAAGAAATGGGCAGATTTCTAGATACATATGATCATCCAAAACTGAACCAAGAGGAAATTAATCACCTGAATAGACCTATAACACAAAATGAAATTGAAGCAGCAATCAAGAGTCTCCCCAGAAAGAAAAGTCCAGGACCTGATGGATTCTCTGCTGAATTCTATCAGACCTTTTTTTTTTTTTTGTCTTTTCTTTTTTGGTGCTGGGATCGAATCCAGGGCCTCACGCATGCTAGGCAAGTGCTGTACCACCGAGCTACATCCCAGCCCTCTATCAGACCTTTAAAGAAGAACTGATACCAACCCTCCTTAAACTGTTCCACGAAATAGAAAGGGAAGGAAAACTGCCTAACACATTTTATGAAGCCAGTATTACACTTATGTCAAAACCAGGTAAAGATACCTCCAAAAAGGAGAACTATAGGCCAATCTCCTTAATGAACATTGACTCAAAAATCCTCAACAAAATAATGGCAAACTGAATTCAGCAACACATCAAAAAGATTTTTCACCATGACCAAGTAGGCTTCATCCCAGTGATGCAGGGGTGGTTCAACATATGAAAATCAATAAATGTAATAAACCACATTAACAGAAGCAAAGACAAAAACCACTTGATCATCTCAATAGATGTAGAAAAAGCCTTTGATAAGATCCAACATCATTTCATGATAAAAGTTCTAAGAAAACTAGGACTAGAAGGAAAGTACCTCAACATTATAAAAGCTATATATGACAAACCTACAGCCAGCATTACTTAACGGAGAAAAACTGAAACCATTCCCTCTAAAATCAGGATCCAGACAAGGATGCCCACTACCTCCACTCCTATTCAACATAATACTGGAATTCCTAGCCAGAGCAATTAGGCAAGAAGAAGGAATGAAAGGAATACAAATAGGTAAAGAAACTGTCAAATATCCCTATTTGCAGACGACATGATCCTATACCTTAAAGACCCAAAACAATCTACTCAGAAGCTTCTAGACATCATCAATAGCTATAGCAAGGTAACATAGAAAAATCATTAGCATTTCTATACACTAACAATGAGCAAACGGAAAAAGAATGTATGAAATCTATTCCATTTACAATAGCCTAAAAAAAAATCAAATACCTAGGTGTAAACCTAACAAAAGATGTGAAAGACCTCTACAAGGAAAACTATACACTTCTAAAGAAAGAGATTGAGGAAGACTATAGAAAGTGGAGAGATCTCCCATACTCATGGATTGGTAGAATCAACATAGTAAAAATGTCGATACTCCCAAACGTAATCTACATGTTTAATGCAATTCCCATCAAAATTCCAATGACATTCATTAAAGAGATTGAAAAATCTACTGATAAATTTATATGGAAACACAAGAGGTCACGAATAGCCAAGGCAATACATACTCAGTCAAAAGAACAACCTAGGAGGTATCACAATACTTGACTTCAAACTATATTACAAAACAATAACAATAAAAACAGCATGGTACTGGCACAAAAATGGACATGAAGACCAGTGGAACAGAATAGAGGACCAGATATGAAGCCACACAACTGTAACCAACTTATCTTTGACAAAGGAGCTAAAAATATACGATGGAGAAACAGCAGCCTCTTCAACAAAAACTGTTGGGATAACTGGTTAGCAGTCTGCAAAAAACTGAAATTAGATCCATGTATATCACCCTATACCAACATTAACTCAAAATGGATCAAGGATCTTAATATCAGACCACAAACTCTTAAGTTGATACAGCAAAGAGTAGGAAATACTAGGGAGTTAGTAGGTATAGGTAAGAACTTTCTCAATGAAACCCCAGCAGCACAGCAACTAAGAGATAGCATAGATAAATGGGACCTAATACAGCTAAAAAGCTTCTGTTCATCAAAAGAAATGGTCTCTAAACTGAAGAGAACACCCACAGAGTGGGAGAAAATACTTGCCAACTATACATCAGACAAAGGACTGATAACCAGAATATATAGGGAATTTGAAAAACTAAATTCTCCCAAAACTAATGAACCAATAAAGAAATGAGCCAGTTAACTAAACAGAACTTTCTCAAAAGAAGAAATTCAAATGGCCAGAAAACACAGGAAAAAATGCTCACCATCTCTAGGAATAAAGGAAATGCAAATTAAAACCCTCACCCCTGTTAGAATAGCCATCATCAGCAACACCACTAACAACAGGTGTTGGCGAGGATGCGGGGAAATAGGAACCCTCTTACACTCTTGGTGGGAATGTAAACTAGTACAACCACTCTGGAAAAAAATTTGGAGGCTACTTAAAAAGCTAGACATCGATCTACCATTTGATCCAGCAATACCACTGTTGGGGATATACCCAACATACTGTTACTCCAGAGGCACCTGCACACCCATGTTTATTGCAGCACTATTCACAATAGCAAAGTTATGGAAACAGCCAAGATGCCCCACCACTGATGAATGGATTAAGAAAATGTGGTATCTATACACAATGGAATTCTATGCAGCCATAAAGAAGAACGAAATGTTATCATTCGCTGGTAAATGTATGGAATTGGAGAACATCATTCTGAGTGAGGTTAGCCTGGCCCAAAACACCAAAAATCGTAGGTTCTCCCTCATATGTGGACATTAGATCAAGGGTAAACACAACAAGGGGATGGACTATGAGCACATGATAAAAGCGAGAGCACACAAGGGAGTGGTGAGGATAGGTAAGACACCTAAAAAATAGCTAGCATTTGTTGCCCTCAACGCAGAGAAACTAAAGCAGATACCTTAAAAGCAACTGAGGCCAATAGGAAAAAGGGAACAGGAACTAGAGAAAAGGTTAGATCAAAAAGAATTAACCTAGAAGGTAACACCCACGCACAGGAAATCAATGTGAGTCAATGCCCTGTATAGCTATCCTTATCTCAACCAGCAAAAACCCTTGTTCCTTCCTATTATTGCTTATACTCTCTCTACAACAAAATTAGAAATAAGGGCAAAATAGTTTCTGCTGGGTATTGGGGGGGGAGAGGGAGGGGGCTGAGTGGGTGGGAAGGGAGGGGGTGGGGGCAGGAGGGAGAAATGGACCAAGCCTTGTATGCACATATGAATAATAAAAGAAAAAGGGAAAAAAAAATAGACACGTAGCAAAGAGGGTGGGGTGCCTGAGTACCAAGAGCGGGGAGGGGAATACCTCACAGAACTGTAAATAAAGAAGCTGGGCTGGAGAAGGCAGGAGCAGTGGCATACAACCAGCAACCAGGAGTGGGAAAGCTTGTAAAAGTTGCAGTGGGAGGAAAACTCCACAGGAGAGGGGAGAAGGCCAACTTCCCATGTGAGCTGTAAATAAACACAACGCCTTGAGAAAGCAGGTGCAGTGTCACCTTCCCCAGTGTGCTTAGAAAGGGGAAAGCTTGTAGCAGAGGCTCACGTACAGGAGAAATCTGAGTAAACAAAGCCTGCAGGGCCAGGTGAGTGCTGATCTCACCCCAGAGATCTGCATAAATAATGCCTCCAGCAACAGCAGGCTGACAGCAGCGGGCAGGCGAGCCATAGCCGCAGATAGCGATTCACAGAACTGTCTCCAGTCTTTTTCTTTTTCAAATTTTTATTTTTTTATTATTGATAGGTGCATAAAATGCTTGGGTCATTTCTCACCCCTGCCCCCACCCCCTCCCTTATCACCCACTCAGCCCCCTCCCTCTCCCCCCACCCCCTTGATACCTGGCAGAAACTATTTTCCCCTTCTCTCTAATTTTGTTGAAGAGAGAGTAAAAGCCATATTAGGAAGGAACAAAAGATTTTGCTAGTTAAGATAAGGACAGCTATACAGGGAGTTGACTCATATTGATTTCCTGTGCATGTGTTTTACCTTCTAGGTTAATTCTTTTTGATTTAACCTTTTCTCTAGTTCCTGGTCCACTTCTCCTACTGCCTGGAATTGCTTTAAAGTATCTGCTTTAGTTTCTCTGCATTGAGGGCAACAAATGCTAGCTAATTTTTAGGTGTCTTACCTATCCTCATATCTCCCTTGTGTGCACTCGCTTTTATCTTGTGATCAAAGTTCAATCCCCTTGTATTTGCCCTTGATCTAATGTCCGCATATGAGGGAGAACTTACGATCTTTGGTCTTTTGGCCCAGGCTAACCTCACTCAGAATGATGTTCTCCAATTCCATACATTTACCAGCAAATGATAACAGTTCTTCTTCATGGCTTCATAAAATTCCATTGTGTATAGATACCACATTTTCTTGATCCATTCGTCAGTGGTGGGACATCTTGGCTGTTTCCCTAACTTGGCTATTGTGAATAGTGCCACAATAAACATGGGTGTGCAGGTGCCTCTGGAGTAACCTGTGTCACAGTCTTTTGGGTATATCCCCAGGAGTGGTATTGCTGGATCAAATGGTAGATCAATGTTTAGCTTTTCAAGTAGCCTCCAAATTTTTTTCCAGAGTGGTTGTACTAGTTTACATTCCCACCAAAAGTGTAACAGCGTTCCTTTTCCCCCACATCTTTGCCAACACCTGTTGGTGGTGGTGTTGCTGATGATGGCTATTCTAACAGGGGTGAGGTGGAATCTTAGCATGGTTTTAATTTGCATTTCTTTTATTGCTAGAGATGGTGAGCATTTTTTCCTGTGTTTTTTTGCCATTTGAATTTCTTCTTTTGAGAAAGTTCTGTTTAGTTCACTTGCCCATTTCTTTATTGGTTCATTAGTTTTGGGAGAATTTAGTTTTTTAAGTTCCCTATATATTCTGGTTATCTGTCCTTTGTCTGATGTATAGTTGGCAAATATTTTCTCCCACTCTGTGGGTGTTCTCTTCAGTTTAGAGACCATTTCTTTTGATGAACAGAAGCTTTTTAGTTTTATGAAGTCCCATTTATCTATGCTATCTCTTATTTGTTGTGCTCTCGGGTTCTATTGAGAAAGTTCTTACCTATACCTACTAACCCCAGAGTATTTCCTACTCTTTGCTGTATCAACTTAAGAGTTTGTGGTCTGATATTAAGATCCTTGATCCATTTTGAGTTAATATTGGTATAGGGTGATATACATGGATCTAGTTTCAGTTTTTTGCAGACTGCTAACCAGTTTTCCCAACAGTTTTTGTTGAAGAGGCTGCTATTTCTCAATCGTATGTTTTTAGCTCCTTTGTCAAAGATAAGTTGGTTATAGTTGTGTGGCTTCATATCTGGGTCCTCTATTATGTTCCACTGGTCTTCATGTCTGTTTTTGTGCCACTACCATGCTGTTTTTACTGTTCTTTTTTCAAAGAACCAACTTTTTGTTTCATTAATTCTTTGTATGGTTTTTTTGGTTTCTATTTTGTTGATTTCAGCTGTTATTTTTATTATTTCTCTCCTTCTATTTGTTTTGGGATTGGCTTGTTCTTGGTTTTCTAGGAGTTTGAGATGTATCATTAGGTCATTGATTTGGGATCTTTCAGTCTTTTTAATATATGCACTCATGGCCATAAAGTTTGCTCTCAGAACTGCCTTTGCTGTGTCCTATAGGTTCCTGTATGTTGTGTTTTCATTTTCATTGACTTCCAGGAACTTTTTAATTTCCTCTTTTATTTTGTCAATGACCCATTGTTCATTAAATAGTGAGTTATTTGGTTTCCAGCTGTTTGCAAGTTTTTTGTCTTTACTTTTGTTCTTGAGTTCTGATTTTATTGCATTTTGATCAGATAGTATGCACGATATAATTTCTATTTTCTTATATTTGGTGAGGCTTGCTTTGTGCCCTAAGATATGATCTATTTTTGAGAAGGTTCCATGGGTTGCTGAGAAGAATGTATTCTGTGTAGAAGCTTGATGAAATGTTCTGTAGACATCAAGTAGGTCCATTTGATCTATTGTATATTTTAGATCTTGGATTTCTTTATTGATTTTTTTGTTTAGATGGCCTATCTACTGATGATAATGGGGTGTTAAAGTCTCCCACAACCACTGTGTTGGAGTTAATATATGCTATTAGCTCTTTTATGGTATGTTTGATGAAATTGGGTGCATTGACATTGGGTGCGTACAGATTGATGATTATTATTTCCTTTTGGTCTATTTCCCCTTTTATTAGTATGGAATGTCCTTCTTTATCTCGTTTGATCAATGTAGGTTTGAAGTCTACTTTGTCAGAGATATGTATTGCTACTCCTGTCTGTTTTTGGGGGCCATTGTCTTGGTAAATCTTCTTCTGGCCTTTCATCCCAAGCCCATGCTTATTTCTGTCAGTGAGGTGCATCTCCTGTAAGCAACAAATTGTTGGATCTTCCTTTTTAATCCATTTCATCAAATGGTGCCTTTTGATGGGTGAGTTAAGTCCGTTAACATTAAGTGTTAGTACTGACAGGTATTTGGAGTCAGTGAGTTGCATTGTCTTTTCACAGGTCTTGAGTTGTTTAATTAACAGTTCTTCATTTATTTCCTTTAATTACCATAACAAATAAACAACTAGAAAAAACAAAACAAAGAAACAAACAAAAAAGTTTCAAAGATATAAACAGGGAGAGATTGTTTACTAAGCAACTGTAAGCTGAACAGGCATTAGAGAGAAAGAGAGAGGATTGAAAATAAAAAATAATAAATAATAATATATAAATAAATAAAAATAAATAAATCAGTAAATGCAATATATACATATATAAAACCTCCAAGTTCAAATCCAATAACGTTTCAGTCTTAATAATTTTGGTGTTTGTCCCTCCCCATCCATTTCTGGATATGGTGCCTCAGAAATAGTTCTGTGGCTGTCTCATCAAAGGGGCAAAAGCCTGGAAAAACCAAAATAAAACAAAAGCTTACAAAACAAAATGAAAAAAAAACTACCCAAAGTGTCCCAAGTTAAAATACAATAAAGTTTCAGTAGATTTTTCAGCATGCAGGTGTAGTTTGGTTGTTCTCTCATCAAAGGTAGGGAGAGAGAAAAGAAAAAAAAAAAAAGACGAGGATTTCCAAGATGGCAGCCAGAGGAAGGAAGTAGAAAGCATGCCTCTTAAAGTGGAATCTTGGAGAGATTCTGGAGACACACCTTGCAGGCAAAAACCACCAAGAAGAGGCAAAACTTTGACCTCTCCACACCTCCAGCCTGTGCAGAGCATCTCCACTTCACATTGAACAGAGAAATCAGGAGGGCCCCCAGGCCGCTGCCAGTCGCCCACGCCCAGATGGATTGGGAAGACATGGAATACAAGGTGAGCTAAATGGTATACGGTACTTCCACAGACAACCCTGGGCCAGATCAGCATAGCCCCCTGGACAGACTGAACCCACCTGGGGAAAAAATAGAAACTGAGTAATAAGCAATAAGAACAATAAAGACACATAGCAAAGAGGGTGGGGTGCTCGGAGCACTGAAGAGGGAGGGAGGGGAATCCCTCCCAGTACTGTAAATAAACATGCCTGGCCTGGCCAGAGAGGGCAGGAGCAGGGGCGTGCACCAAGCAAGCAGGGGCAGTAGATCTTGTAAGAGTGGTGGAGGGAGGAAAACTCCACAGGAGAGGGGGGAAGACCCACCTTCCACACAAGCTGTAAACAAACATGCCAGCCAGCAGGAGCTGCAGCATACACCCAGCAATCAGGAGTGGGAAAGCTTGTAAAAGTGGCAGTGGAAGGAAAACTCCACAGGAGAGGGGGGAAGACCCATTTCCCATGTGAACTGTAAATAAACACACAGGCCTGAGAAAGTGGGTGCAGTGTCACCTCCCCCAGTGTGCTTGGAAAGGGGAAAGCTTGTAGCAGAGGCTCACGCACAGGAGAACTCTGAGTTAACAAAGACTGCAGGGCCAGGTGAGTGCTAAGCTCACCCCAGAGATCTGCATAAATAATGCCTCCAGCAACAGCAGGCTGACAGCAGCAGGCAGGCAAGCCACATCGCAGATAGCCATTCACAGACCTGTCTCCAGACTCTTTTTTTTTCTCTCTCCCTATCTTTGATGAGAAAACAACTGAACTATACCTGCATGCTGAAAAACTTACTGAAATGGTATTGCATTTGAACTTGGGGCACTTTGTGGGTTTTTTTTTCTTATTTTACCCCTTTGATGAGACAACTACAGAACAACATCAGAGGCACCATCTCCAGGATTGAAGGCTGAGGGACAAACACCAAAATTATTAAGACTGACACTTCATACATTTGAATTTGGAGGGTTTTTGTTTTGAATTTTATTTATTTTTTATTTTATATTTTATTTTATTTTTATATATATACATTTTTTCTTTCATTTACTTATCTTTATTCATTTTATTTTTTATTTTCAATCCTCTCTCTGTCTCTCTAATGCCTTTTCAACTTACTGTTGATTAGTACATTGTCTCTCCCTGTTTCTATCTTTGAACGTTTTTTGTTTGTTTCTTTGTTTTGCTTTTTGTTTTTTTTTACTTGATTATTTGTTTTTCCCTTTTCCTTTAACTTCTTTGCTTACCATCTCCTCTCACTCTTCCATTCTAAATATCATAAGTGCTATTATTACAAGCTAAAAAATACTATTGCACACAGTACAGGGACAATAACAACACCAAGGGCAATGACGGGAAGACAGAAAAAACAGGGAAACAAGTTGCCCCACAGCAAAAAATTAGTACAGCAACCAGAGGGAAATGAAGAAAACAGATAATAGATCCAACAAAATGAAGATAAACTATGCCAAAGAACCCAATGAGCCCACAAGAATAATCTAAAAGAAGAAATACTACAGGTACTCATTGAGAATTTTATAGAGATGATACTGGATAGGGTCAACCAAAATGTACAGGAGACACTCAAGAAATTCCAAGACAACAAAAATATAGAATTTGAGAAAGCAAAAGAAGAAATAAAGGAAACCAGAGAAGCACTGTATAAACACCAAAATGACTCAGGATATGG
Organism: Castor canadensis; assembly: GCF_047511655.1. NCBI lineage: Eukaryota > Metazoa > Chordata > Mammalia > Rodentia > Castoridae > Castor > Castor canadensis. The sequence goes on from NC_133394.1 coordinate 138,351,308, forward strand.
AAAATCTCAGAAAAAAGAATGAAACAGAATTGCAACACAAAATAGAAGGACAATCCAGCAGAATAGAACAAACAGAAGACAGAATCTCAGAACTCGAAGATGAAATGGTAATTAAAGGAAAAAATGAAGAACTATTAATTAAACAACTCAAGACCTGTGAAAAGAAAATGCAAGAACTCCTGACTCCATCAAAAGACCAAACTTGAGAGTCATGGGCATTGAAGAAGAAGAAGAGGTGCAAGCAAAGGGAATGCGTAATATATTCAACAAAATAATAACAGAAAATTTCCCAAATCTAAAGAGAGCTATTCCCATACAGATGCAAGAGGCCTCCAGTACACCAAACAGACCAGATCAAAAGAACTACCACCTGACATATATCATTAAAACAACAAGTTTAGAAACTAGGGAAAGAATATTAAAAGCTGTAAGAGAGAAAAAACAAATAACATACAAAGGTAAACCCATCAAAATCACAGCAGACTTAAAAACAGAAACATTAAAAGCAAGAAGTGCTTGGGGAGAGATATTCTGGGCCTGAATGAAAATAACTTCAACCCTAGGATACTCTACCCAGCAAAACTATCATTCAAAATAGAGTGATAAAAGTCTTCCATGATAAGCAAAAACTAAAACAATATGTGACCACAAAGCCATCACTACAAAAGATTCTTCAAGGGATTCTGCACACAGAAAGTGAAACCCAACTTAACCATGAAAGGACAGGCAGCACCAAACTACAGGAAAAGAAAGAGCAAGAAAGTAGAGAGTAACCTCAACTTAGGTACACACAATCAAACCTTCAAACAACTAAGGCAACTAAATGACAGGAATCACCACATACCTATCAGTACTAACGCTTAATGTTAATGGACTTAATTCCCCCATCAAAAGGCACCTCTTGATGAAATGGATTAAAAAGGAAGATCCAACAATTTGTTGCTTACAGGAAACCCATCTCACAGATAGAAATAAGCATAGGCTTAGGATGAAAGGTGAGAAGAAGATTTACCAAGCCAATGGCCCCCAAAAACAGGCAGGAGTAGCAATACTTATTTCTGACAAAGTTGACTTCAAACTACATTGATCAAATGAGATAAAGAAGGACATTACACACTAATAAAAGGGGAAATAGACCAAAAGGAATTAATTATCAACCTATATGCACCCAATGTCAATGCACCCAATTTCATCAAACATACCCTAAAAGACCTAAAAGAAGAATATATTAACTCCAATACAGTGGTCATGGAGACTTAAACACCCCATTATCATCAATGGATAGGTCATCCAATCAAAAAATCAATAGGAAATCAAGATTTGAAATATACGACAGATCAAATGAACCTACTTGATGTCTACAGAACATTTCTTCCAACTTCTATAGAATATACATTCTTCTCAGCAGTCCATGGAACCTTCTCCAAAATAGATCATATCCTAGGGCACAAAGCAAGCCTCAGCAAATATAAGAAAATAGAAATTATACCAGGCATACTATCTGATCACAATGCAATAAAAGTAGAACTCAACAACAAAAGTAAAGACAAAAAACATGCAAACAGCTGGAAAGTGAGTAACTCATTACTTAATGAACAATGGGTCATTGTTTTTTGAAACTGAGCAACTCTGGAGATTTAAAGAGTTATAGCTCAGGAGTTCCAGGTCTTATAGCCACTATGCCTGCATGTGAGACTGACACCAGAGGCAGATGTGGAGAGGGAGAGGTTTTGACTAGGACAATTTCAAAAGCAGCAAAAGAACTAGAATTCACTGGCCCTACCCTTTCCAGCTACCTGCACCCTACTCACAATATTTTAATTGGAGGTCTCACTCCCTATCTTCAGAGGTCTTGCAGACCCAAATCACTCTGCCAGCAAAATGCTTTTTTAAGAGAATCACCATGGATGGTGTCATTATGCAGTCTAAACTGCCCACTCCATCAGGAATCTACCTGCACCCTAAGCTAGAGGTGCAACTCTGCCCTTCTGAAACTACTCCCATGAGAACCAGAGCAAGAGAGATTAATGTGGACAAAATGCAGAGAGCATCTCTCCACTGAGAAATGTAAACTTCATACACTGTGTTTTTATTTGACTGTTTCTTTCCTTTTTTCTTTTTAATTTGGTGTGTAATTGTCAGAATCTTTTTTCTTCATTATTAGTTTTTCTCATTTCCCAAACCATTTTCTATTTCTGTTACAAATATAAAGAGCTCTCTCACACTATTATCTCCTACACCTACCTCCCTTTCTTTGTATCTTCCTAGTCCCCTTCTTTCCTCACAACCATCCCCTATATTACTCAATTTCCAATCCCTATATGTTTGAACCATTGTTAAGCTCCCAGATCATCCCCTAGAAACAAGTTTTGTCTCATACATCCTTAGCAGGGAGACAGATAAGGTTTCCAATTATTTCTTACTTATTTAAATACTTATTGTTGAATTGTTAATCTTGTTACTGTAGTATGTTCTCTGCTTATGTGAGGAAGTAAAAGAGAAACTTAGAGCAACAGATGTGCAAATCATAGTGAAGAAATTTAAATATGAAAACCAAGGCAATATCTCCTGCCCAAACCCTCCACAACAACTCAACAACTGATGCAAAGATAATGAAATGGTTGAAATATCTGGGACAGAATTCAGAAGCCTAGTGAAAAAATGATCAGTGACCTCAAAGAGAGGATTCAAATAAACAGATAAATGAAGTGAGGAAATCAAGGGAAAGTATGGAACAATATAATTTAGTTATCTCTGAGACAGATAATTGCCAACCAAGAATATTATATACAGCAAAGCTGTCCTTCAACTTGATGGAGAAATAAGGAACTTCTAGCATAAGGATAAACTAAAGTGGTTCAAGTCCACAAAACCTGCACTACAAAAGATAGTCCAGGGAATCATTCACACAGAAGATAAGAAAATAATAACAAATATGAGAGGTCAGGAAAGAATAAAACTCAAAAGGGATATTGATGAACCAATGAGAACTAGGAAAGTATCAAACTTGATCATCTCAATGTACCAGCAAAACCTGGAGATGAACAATACCAAAACTATGAACAATCAAAATGAAAGTCAACTTGCAAAAAAATCAATAGAAACACAGATGGTAAATAACTCTGAATTATAACCCTAAATATAAAAGTACTTAACTCTCCAATCAAAAGATACAGATTGTCTGATTGGATCAAAAAGAAAGGTACAACAATCTATTTTTTTATAAGAAACATACCTCATGACAAAAGACACACATAAACTAAAAGTGAAGGTTGGAAAAATGATACACCAGGCATGTGGAAATCAAAATCAAGCAGAAGTAATTATTCTCATATCATACAAAGCAGATTTTATGCAAAAATAAGTCAGAAGAGATAAAGAAGTTTTCTACATACTAATAACAGAAGCAATCCAACAAGAAGATATAATAATTATAAGCATATATGCACTGGACACCTGTGTCCCCAAGTTCATAAAGCAAACACTTTGGAGCATAAGAAAACAGACAGATTCAGATACAATAGTAGTGGAAGATCTCAACACCCCACTCTCGTCAATAGACAGATCATCCAGACAAAAAAAAATTAGCAAAGATATTCTTGAACTAATTAACACAATGGGTGCAGTGGACTTAACATAGATTTATAGAGTATTCTATTCTATAGCAGAATATTGCACATTTTTTCTCAGCAGCCCATGGAACTTTCTCCAAAATAGATCACATCCTAGATTATGAAACTACCTCAACAAATAAAAAAAATCATAACAACACACTGTATTCTAACAGACTGCAATGGAATAAAATTAGAAATCTGTGGCAACAAAAACTACAAAACCATTCAAACTCATCAAGATTAAACAACATATATTTGAATGATCAATGGGACATTGAGGAAATTAAGAAAGAAGTTAAGAAATTCCTAGATTCAAATGAAAATGAGGACACAACATACCAGAACCTGTGAGGCACAGCAAAGGCAGTCTTAAGAAGGAAGTTGATATCTGTGAACACCCACATCAGAAAATTAGAGAGATTTCAAGTAAACAATCTGATTATGCACCTCAAACTTTAATAAAAACATGAACAAGCCAATCTCAAAAGCAGAAGAAGGAAAGAAATTATTAAAATCAGAGAAAAGATCAATGAATTGGAGACCAAAAGAATGATGTAATGAATCAATGAAAGAAAAAGTTGGCTCTTCAAAAACATAAACAAGATCAACAAACCAAAAGAAGAAAGGAGAAGACCCAAATTAATAAAATGAGAGATGAAAAGAGGGGATATTACAACTGATACCAATGAAATTCAAAAGATCTTGTAGGAAAATTTGGAAAACCTCTACTACAGCAAACTGGACAATCAAGAAGAAATAAATTTCTTCACATATGACCACCAAAATTAAACCAAGAGGGTAACATTAACAGCTTAAACAGATCTATAGCAAGAACTGATGTTGATATGGCTATAAAGTATCTCCCAACAAATAAAAGCCAAGGCTTGCTTGCATTTATCACTAAATTCTTCCAGACCTTCAAAGGAGAACTAAACACCAAAGGTCCTCAAACTCTTCCAACTACAAAGGAAGGAATACTACTAAACTCATTCTATGAACTAGTAGTACCCTAATACCAAAACCAGGTGAAGATTCATCAAAAAAAGAAAGTTATGGGATAATATCCCTGATTAGCATAGAAAAAAATCCTCAATAAAATACTTGTTAAAAAATTCAGTGACATATTAAAAAGATTATGTACCATGATCAAATAGTTTTTATCCCAGTAATGCAAGGATAGTACAACATCTGCAAATCAATAAATGTAATACAAGACATAAACAGAATGAGGGACAAAAGCCACATCATTATCTCAATAAATGCAGAAAAATCCTTCAACAAAATTCAACATCTTTTCATGACTAAAAACTCTGAAGAAACTAGGAATAGATGGACTATTCCCCAACATTATAAACCTATAGAAAACATTGTACTAAATGTGGAAAAATTGAAATCATTTCTTCTAAAATCAGGAGTAAGACAAGGTTGTCTACTCTCCCCATTCTTATTCAATATGGTACTAAAATTCCTAGTCAGAACAATAAGATAGGGGAGAGAAACAAAAGGGATTCAAATAGGGAAAGAAGAAATCAATAGATATAATCTTATACCTGATAGAACCTAAAAACATCACCAAAAAAATCTTAGATCTCATAAACATGTTCAGCAAAGAAACAGGACACATACAAAATAAATACACAAAAATCAGTAGCATTCTTTTCTCCTTTACTTCTTCTGGTGGGACTGGGTTTGAACTTAGAACTTTGTGCTTGAAAAGCAGTTGCTCTACCACTTGAGCCACACCACCAGTTCTCAGAATCATTTCTATACAAAATGTACAGTCTGAGAAATACATCAGGAAACCAATATAATTTACAATGGTTTCAAAAACGTTAAAAACCTTGGAATAAATTTAGCAAAGTAAGTGAATGACATATACTATAAAAACCATAAATCACTGAAGAAAGAAATCAATGACGATTTTGAGAAGATGGAAGTTCATCCCATGTTCATGAATTGGCAGAATCAATTCTGAAAATGGCTATATTACAAAAAACCATCTTGTTCAATTCAATCTCCATCAAAATTCCAATGACATTCTTCACAGAGATAGAAAAATCATAGTAATAGTAATAAAAGCAGCATGGTGCTGACACAAAAACAAACATGAAGATCGATGGAACAGAGTATACATCCCAAACACAAACCTACACAGCTACAGCCATCTGATTTTGACAAAGGAACTCAAAACATGCATTGGAGAAAAGATAACATCTTCAGTACATAGTGCTGGGAAAACTGGATATTCACATATAGAAGATTGAAACTAGATTTCAGTTTCTCACATTGTACTAGCATCAATTCAAAGTGGATCAAAGATATTAATATAATATTTGAAGCTTTGAAAGTACTACAGGAAAGAATAGGTAATACACTGGAGCATATAGCGATAGGTAATAACTTTATGAATAGGACTCCAATAGCTCAGTGATTAAGAGAAAGGATTGACAAATGGGACTGCATCAAACTGAAAAGTTTCTTCACAGCAGAGAAAAAAGTTACTAGACTAAAGAGACAGCCTACAGAATGGGAGAAAATCTGCCAGCTATGCATCTGACAAGGGATTAATAATCAGAATATACAGAAAGCTCAAAGTCTAACCCTGCAAAGAATCAACGACCCACTGAATAAATGGGCAAATGAACTGAACAGACAATTTTCAGAAGGAGAAATACAATAAATACATGAGAAATGCTCAACATCCTTGGCTATAGCGGAGATGTGAATCAAAACATACTGAGATTTCACATCACTCCAGTCAGAATGGCTTTCTCCAAGAACACAAACAACAACAAATGCTGGCGAGGTTGCGAGGAAAGGGAATACTTACACACGGTTGTGAGGATGTAAATTAGAGTAACTGCTTTGGAAAGCAGTATGGAGGCTCCTCATAAAAATTAAAATAGCTGGGCATTGGTGGCTTATGCTTGTAATTCTAGCTACTCAGGAGTCAGAGGTCAGGAGGATCACCATTTGAAGCCAGCCCCAGGCGAATAGTTCAATAGCTTGTGAGACTATTTTGAAAAATACCCAACCCCAAAAGGGATGGTGGAGTAGCACAAATGGTAGAGAGTCTGCCTGATAAAGCAAGTGTGAGTCCCTGAGCTCAATCCCCAGTGCTGCCAGAAAAACAAAATTAAAAATAGACCTACGAGGTTCTTTGGCAAGATGGCACATTGTTGCCATACCTATAGTCCAGCAGCAGCTAACTACCCTCAAAAAGGAAGATCAGAGCACCCCAAAAGGCACCCATAGGGTCCCATAACCAGTGAGAATCAAATCCACAAATAGAGAAGCAATATACAACAGGAAGAATGGGAAGAACAACTTGCAGCTCAACACTCCTGATCCCCCATCTCTGAAGTTTCTGTGGGCTCCAGGCTCCATTACTTGGTCACTTGGTGGTAAGTCCTGTTTCCTGGCACACATAGGGACTTGAAGCTCCATGCTTCCCCATACTACACAACCTGTTACCTTCACTCTAACACCAGGGACCCATGGCACCTACTGCTCCATCCATAACAGAAGACGCAAGCTAGCAGTCTTGGTTCCCCTGAGATGACAGTAGCAACACTGAACTACACTCCCTGAAACCTGAGCTGGCAATCAGGCCCCAGAATTCCTGCTGCCCACAGGCTTTGTTTCCCCAAGCCGGTAGAAGCTTCCATGGCTCCTAGTAGTTGGCACCAGCAAGCAGACCTCAGAGCTCCCACTGCCTGCAGGCTTAGTTCCCCTTGTGCAGGCAGCAGTGCTCCTGGAAGCCTGGGCCAGCAATCAGATCCTTAACTCCTGAGGCCTGCAGACTTGGTTCTCCTGAGTTGGCAGCAGCTGCCACGGCTTCTAGTAGTTGGTGCTAGTAAGCAGGACCCAGGGCTCCCACTATCCAAAGACGTGGTTCTCCCATGCCTGCAGCATTATTGAACTGCTCTCCTGGAGCCCACACCTGAAAAGCTGTCCCCAAAACTCCTGCTACCCAAAGGCTTGCTTCCCCTGTGCCTGTAGCAGTTGCTGTGGCTCCTGGAAGCCCACACCCTAACACAAATAGACCCCAGGGCCTCTGCTGCCTTGTTGCCACCAGAAGATTCAAGTCTGATGGCTTTACTGCCCAACGGGTACCCTCAACTTGCTGCTCAATGCCAGGAGCCTGCTACCACACATGTGAGTGAGCACCAGGCTCTAGGCTTTGCTATTCTGCTCTTGCCAAGAGGCTTCCCTCCCCACAGAGCATGGAGACCCAGCGCTTCCCACTGTCCCTGACAGCATGGGAGACCTCACTCCCCAATCAAAGGGCAGGAACACTAAGGGGAGGAAAACTATAACCTGCTATTATGCAGATGGCACCAGAAGCTCTGTTTCCCCAAGGTACACAGAAGCCCATTGCTTCACACTGTGCCTTCCAGCAGGAGAGCCACGTCTCCAGTCCAAGACCTAGAATCCCAGAGACTGAGTTGCAACTTGCTACTCTGCTGGTGCTAGGAGGAATGCCCCCCACAGTGCACAGAGACCCAGTTCTCCCCAGGGTGACTGCAGGAGAGCCACTGTGCCCCCATCAAAGACTCAGAACTCCAGCCCCCTTGCTGAAGAGAGAAAAGAGATAATCTACAACACAGCAGAACCCTAAAAGGGGCACAAATCCAGCATACACCTCTCTGAGCAATACTGCTGGAGTTCCAGGAGAAAAAACTCAAAACCCCAACTACAGGTGCATGAGAGATTAAAACCCTAACAAAAACCAATTCCAGATGCACAAATTTCAACACAGAATGAAACAGCAAGACAACTGCTCTCCATCAAAAGCCAATTCTACAAGTAGGGATCTAAACACCTGCATAAAGGAAGACCTATCAGATAACGAATTCCAAAAAACAATTGTAAAAATGATTAATTACCTCAAAGAAGGAACACAACCTGAAAAAGGATGTGAATAAACAACTAAATGAGCTCAAAGAGAATACAAACAAACAGATGAAATTAAGAAGATTATCCAAGATATGAAAGAGGAAATCAATAAAGATATGGGAACCCTGAAAAAAATCAGATCTGAAATAATGCAATATACCAAATAAATCCTTCAATCAAAAGCTTGGTGAACAGAGTTGAACAAGTTGAAAATGGAATATCAGGAACCAAAGATATACAAATGGAACATGCAAGATATCTGGGACACCATGAAAAGACCAATCCTACAAATCATGGGAAGGAAAGGAGATACAAAATAAAAGCATTGACAACCTATTCATTAGAATAATAACTGAAAACTTCCTTATCTCACTGAAAAAAAATAAGCACTGGCTTAGGGGCAAAAGCTGGAAAAAAGTTTTCCAAGTAAATGGACCCTATAAACAGGCAGGAGTAGCCATACTCATATTGGACAAAGTAGACTTCAGACTAAAATCAATCAGAAGAGACAATGAAGGTCACTTCATATTAATGAAAGGAACAATTAATCAAGAAGAAATATCAATTCTTAACAGATATGCACCAAACACAGGGGCACCCATCTATAAAAAACTCTAATGGCACTAAGAGCACAGATAGATGTTAACACAGTGATAGTGGGAGACCTGAATATCCCACTGTCACCAATAGATAGGTCATCCACACAACAGATTAATAAAGAAAGTCAGAGCTACTTTACACATTAGACCAACTAGACATGGTTGATATCTACAGAGTATTTCACCCAACAACTAGTCAATACTTGGCAATACAATTGTTTTCTGCAGCTCATGGAACTTTCTCCAAAATAGATCATATTTTAGAACACAAGGCAAGTGTCAACAAGTTCAAGAAAATCAAAATAACCCCCTGTATCATATCAGATCACAATGGAATAAAACTAGACCTCAACAACAAAAGAAACCCCAGAAAATATTCAAACAGATGGAGACTGAACAACATACTGCTTTAAAACCAATGGGTGATTGAAGTAATAAGGGAAATAATTAAAAAGTTCCTAAAATTCAATGAAAACGAAAATACAACCTACCAGGATCTGTGGGACACAGCAATGGCTGTGCTAAGGGGAAAACTTATAGCTATAAGTGCCTACATTAAAAAACAGAGACCTCTCAAATAAACTGTCTGATAATGCATCTTAAGCTCCTAGAAAAACAAGAACAAACCAATACCAAAAGCAGCAGATGGAGAGAATTAATAAAGATCAGGGTTGAGATCAATGAGATCAAAACCAAACAAACTACACAAAAAAGCAATGAAACAAAAAGTTGGTTCTTTGAAAAGATTAACAAGATTGACAAACCCTTAGCAAACATGACAAAATGGAGGAGGGAGAAGACCCAAATTAATAAAATCAGGGATAAAAAAGGGGCCATAACCAACCACAAACACTAATGAAATCCATAGAATCATTAGAGAGTACTTTGAAAACTTATATTAAAAAAAACTAGAAAATCTAGATGAAATGGGTAAATTACTATATGCATATATCCAACCAAAATTGAACCAGGAAGGTATTAACCACATAAATATTCCTATTGCATGCAATGAAATTTAAGTAGTCATAAAGAGTCTCCCTACAAAAAAAAGCTCAGGACCTAATGTATTCATGGTCAAATTTTACCAAACATTTAAAGGAGAACTAACACCAATACGTCTTAAACTTTTCCAGGAAATACAAAGGGAAGGGATACTACCAAACTCATTCTATGAAACCAGCATTACACTCATTCTAAAACCCAATAAAGACATAACCAGAAAAGGGATTTATAGACCAATATCTTTAATGAATATAGATGCAAAGATTCTCAACAAAATACTGGAAAACAGAATTCAACAGCATGTCAAAAAGATTAAACATCATGACCAAGTCATGATGTTTCATTCCAGGGATGCAATGATGGTTAAACATATGTAAATCCAAAAACTTAGGTTTGCAACTATCAGAAGCAAGGAAAAAAGCACATGATATTCTCAATAGACACAGAAATAGCCTTTGACAATATCTAACACCCTTTCATGATAAAAACTCTGAAGAAACTAGGAATAAAAGGAATGTTCCTCAACATAATAAGTATTATATACAACAAACCTAGAGACAACTAGGTCACACTAAATGGAGAACAACTGAAACCATTCCCCTTAAAGTCAGAACAAGACAGGTCTCACTTTCTCTACTCCTGTTCAATACAGTTTGGAATTCCTAGCCAGAGCAATAAGACGAGAGCAAGAAATAAAAGTTTTAATGAAAACAGTAAACTTTTACTTTATGAGCAAAAGTCCAATGCTGGAGGCATCACAATACCTGACTTCAAACTATACTACAGAGTCATAATAAAATCAGCATGGTATTGGCACAAAAACAGACAGGAAGACCAATTGTATTCAGAATAGAAGATCCAGACATAAACCCACACATCTATAGCCAACTGATCTTTGACAAAGGAGCTCAAAACACATTTTGGAGGAAAGACAGTCTCTTCAACAAATGCTGCTGGAAAAACTGGATATCCACATGTAGAAGACTGAAACTACATCTTTGTCTTTCACACTGTACCAAAATCAACTCAATGTGGATCAAAGACCCTAATATAAGGCCAGAAACTTTAAAACAACTTCCCGAAACAGTAAGAAACAACACTGGAACAGATAGGTATAGAGAACAACTTCTTAAACAGAATTCAAAAGGCTCAGCATCTAAGAGAAAAAATGAACAAATGGGACTGCATCAAACTAAAGAGCTTCTGCACAGTAAAGGAAACAGTGACCAGACTCAAGAGACAGCCCACAGAATGGGAGAAAAACTTTGTCAGCTACTCATCTGATGAGGGACTAATATCAAGAATCTACAGGGAACTCAAAAAACTCAGTCCCCCAAAGAATCAACACCCCATTGAAAAAAATGGGTACATGAATTAAACAGGGAATTCTCAAAGGAAGAGGTAAAGATGCACAGTAAATACATGAAGAAGTGGTCAACTTCCCTGGTTATAAAAGAGATGTAAATCAAAACAACACTTAGATTTCATCTCACCCCTGCTAGAATGGCCATAATCAAGGGTAATAATAACAACAAAGGCTGGTGAGGATGTGTTGAAACAGGAACTCTTATACACTGCTGGTGGGAATGAAAGTGAATACAACCACTATGGAAAGCAGTATGGAGATACCTCAAAAAACTAGAGACACTAGTCTCTAGCAATATCACTAGGATCCAGTGATATTGCTGTTGGGCATCTACCCAAAAGAATGTAAGACAGGATACAGTAGAGACACCTGTACACAATGTTCATTACAGCACTATTCACAATAGCCAAGCTCTAGAAACAACCCAGGTGCTCTATAACTGATGAATGGATCATGAAATTTTGGCATATACACAATGGAGTATTACTCAGCCACAAGGAATAATGACATGGGGTTTGAAGGTAATGGATGCAATTGGAGGACATCATGTTGAGTGAAGTTAGCCAGGATCAGAAACACAAAAGCCGCATGTTTTATCTCATGTGGAAGACAGATCCAAAGATAAACATATACACAAAAACAAGCCTGATCATATACAAACTCAGTTGTAAAACATGTTTGTAACAGTGGAACTACGCTA